>NC_092422.1:1964605-2131876 GCF_036169615.1 Heliangelus exortis | reverse complement strand
AGTGTCTCAGCCCAGGGTTGGGAGCAGTCCTTGGAGCAACCTGGCTGTGGGATTTTTCCACGGGTTGGAACTGGGTGATCTTGAAGGTTCCTTCCAACCCAAACCATTCCATGTTTCCATGATTCTATTTGCACTGAACTTAACCACGTGGAGCTCACACAGCACTCAGGATTGTCCTGGAAATGAACTTGACCAAACACATCTGTACTAACACCCTCAGTCCTAGCAGGATTCAGGATACCCTTTGGAAGTAGCTCCCCCTTTTATGCCATAACCAGCCACACAGAGAGCTGATTTACTTGAAACTTTATAAATCCACCATTAATTTACCAAAAGGAAAAAAAGAAAAAGAAAGAAAGAAAATAAATAATAAAAAACGAAGCAAATGAACAAAAACAAAGCAAACTAAAACCAGAAAATAAAACAAACAAAAAAACCCAAAAACCCCAAACAGATCGGCACAGCAAGGGGATCTAAACAGGTTGTGATCTGGGCTCTGACCACACAAGCAGTGTTAAAATGAAGGTGTTAAAGGTGTTAAAATGAAGACTGCCCAGGATGAGACCCCATTGATCAGAAGAGGCTGCCACTACATTTACACTTTTCCTCCTTCCTGAGGTTTAATACTTTTATCATGAAGCTGGGTCTACCAGAAAGTATTTTCCAAGCCTTCCTGGGGCATACAGGCAGAACCTGGCTGTGGGAGGGGTCCCTGCCTATGGATGGGATTGGGAACTGGATGATCTTGAAGGTCCCTTCCAACCCAAACCATTCCATGAGTCTGTGATTCTAAACCAGGCTGATCTCCTGCAGAGCAGAGCATGGAGTTAATTTTCCAGATGCCAGCTGGACCTATTAAAAGCACCTCTCCTCTGTGCTGAAATGGATGAGAACAAAAAGGGTAGGGACAAACCAGGATATTTTAAGGCAGCTTTGAAAATCACAGGGATTTGGATCAGGGAAAAACTCTAGGCATGAATTTGAAAGGAAAACTTTGAAAGTGTTTGGTCATCAAATCATAGAATCCTAGAACTGGCTGGGTTGGAAGGGAGCTCAGAGCTCCTCAAGTCCAACCCTTGATCCACTCCCCCCGTGGTTCCCAGCCCATGGCACTCAGTGCCACATCCAGGCTCTTTTGAAAGAGCTCCAGGGATGGAGAATCCACCCCTTCCCTGGGCAGCCCATTCAATGCCTGATCCCCCTCTCCATCAAGAAATTCTTTCTAATGTCCAACCTAAACCTCCCCTGGCACAACTTGAGACCATGGCCTCTTGTCTTGCTGAGAGTTGCCTGGGAAAAGAGCCCAACCCCCCCCTGGCTCCAACCTCCTTTCAGGGACTTGGAGAGAGTGATGAGGTCTCCCCTGAGCCTCCTCTTCTCCAGCCTCAACACCCCCAGCTCCCTCAGCCCTTCCTCACAGCATTTCTGCTGGATCCCTTCACCAGCCCAGTTGCCTCCTTTGGACCTGCTCCAGCACCTCAAGCTCCTTCCTGAGCTCAGGGGCCCAGAACTGGACACAGGACTCAAGCTCTGGCCTCCCCAGGGCTGAGCACAGGGGCAGAATCCCTTCCCTGGACCTGCTGGCCACGCTGTTCCTGAGCCAGCCCAGGATGCCATTGGCCTTCTTGGCCACCTGGGCACACTGCTGCCTCCTCTTCAGCTTCCTGGCAATCCAGACATGAATGTGTCTGTCTTGTAAAGGGAGAAAGATGCAAGATCAGCAGATGCATTAAATGCCACCCAGTTATATCTGGAAAGTTGGTCCCTAGGTGAGAAATTTGTGTCTTTTTAAGGCTAGGTATGATGATGCTTTTGCAATTGAGGCCCTGCTCTTGGCAGGTTCCTCTGATGCCTCCTTTGAGAAGCAGCCTGTGGTTCAGGCTGGTTTAAAGGCTTTTTAAGGCTGTTTGGAGGTTTTTTTCTGGAGAGCTTTGCAGCCCCAGGGAATGCAATCCTCAGGGATGGACCCTGTTGCAAAACCAGCTTTAAGAATGTACTTTTTTGTTTATTTAACCTAAAACTGCTGCTTCTGGCTGTGATGATGAGAACCCTGCAGCTGTATTTGCGAGAAGAAAATGGAATTTCTTAACTTATCTGTCCAATAGAGTGGCCTTTGCTTCCCTCAGTTATGGGGTTTGAAGGTCCCTTCCAACCCAAACCACTCTATGATTTTATGTAGAATCAAGCAGAGGTTTACTCCAAACAAAAGTATCAATTGAAGGATCTAAATTTGCTCTGGAGGAAGTTGGCCCTCTTTGTTGCCTATAAAAGAACCTCTTATACCTCATATAAATATAGCTAAATAAATCCTATTATCTTACACTTCTTATATAAAGAACCCTGATACCACCTTCTCATTTTCAACACTACACCTGCAGAGTGTGAACATCTCCCCAGCACCCAACCCATGGGTCTCTTTCTGCCAACATTAATAGAACCAAGTTCCACCCCCAGTCCCATGTCCAGGGAGGATTTTTACAATAAGTTTGTGTACAAGGGGTGCTAAAGAGTCTCAATTTTCAGCCTGAAATTAAGGAGGAATTGGTGGGACAAAGAGGTTTTGGAGCTGCCAATCATCCACCATGAAGAGGGCTCCTGTTCAAGTTCAAGTGCCTCTGGGAATTTATGGATTCGTGGCTTTGAGCCATCATGGCAGACCCCAGACCATTCTCTGCTTCCTGAACACAGGAAAACTCTGTTCATTCATCAAAAATAGTTAAATAAGTAAATAAATATCAAACTGGAGCAGGAAGAAGCTTTTTTTCCACCCCTTCCCATCTCTTCTCTTTTCTCTTTTCTTTTCTTTTTTTATTTTCTCTTTCTTTTCTTTCTTTTCTTTCTTTTCTTTTCTTTTCTTTCTTTTCTTTTCTTTTCTTTTCTTTTTCTCTTCTTTTCTCTCTCTCCTTCCCTTCCCTTCCCTTCCTTCCCTTGCCTTCCCTTCCCTTGCCTTCCCTTGCCTTCCCTTCCCTTCCCTTGCCTTCCCTTGCCTTCCCTTCCCTTCCTTGCCTTCCCTTCCCTTCCCTTGCCTTCCTTCCCTTCCCTTCCCTCCTTCCCTTCCCTTCCTTCCCTTCCCTTCCTTCCCTTCCCTTCCCTTCCCTTCCCTTCCCTTCCCTTCCCTTCCCTTCCCTTCCTTCCCTTCCCTTCCCTTCCCTTCCCTTCCCTTCCCTTCCCTTCCCTTCCTTCCCTTCCCTTCCCTTCCCTTCCCTTCCCTTCCCTTCCTTCCTTCCCTTCCCTTCCTTCCTTTCCTTTCCTTTCCTTTCCTTTCCTTTCCTTTCCTTTCCTTTCCTTTCCTTTCCTTTCCTTTCCTTTCCTTTCCTTTTTCCTTTCCTTCCCTTCCCTTCCCTTCCCTTCCCTTCCCTTTTTCCTTTCCTTTCCTTTCCTTTTCCTTTCCTTTCCTTTCCTTCCCTTCCCTTTCCTTTTTCCTTCCTTTCCTTTCCTTTCCTTTCCTTTCCTTTCCTTTCCTTTCCTTTCCTTTCCTTTCCTTTCCTTTCCTTTCCTTTCCTTTCCTTTCCTTTCCTTTCCTTTCCTTTCCTTTCCTTCCTTTCCTTTCCTTTCCTTCCTTCCCTTCCCTTCCCTTCCCTTCCCTTCCCTTCCCTTCCTTCCCTTCCCTTCCCTATTTTCAAGACAAATTGAAGGATATGATCCATCACATAACAGATTCCTGGATTTGCCTGGGCATTAATTCACTCTTTAAGGCCAGGTTGGATGGGGCTTGGAGCAACCTGATCTGGTGGGAGGGGTCCCTGGCCATGGCAGGGGGGTTGGACCTGGATGATCCTCAGGGTCCCTTCCAACCCTGACAATTCCATGATCTGCCAGCCCAGGCACCTTGCCTGAGGAGATGAATGGATTTTGTTTGAAAGGTCAAGGCCACCTAATCCCAAACAACTGCTCTGCACCTCGAGAGCAAGACAAGTGCTGGGCTCAGGTTGGAGCAGCACCAGAACTCAAGTGGGTTTTCAGGTTGTTGAAATTCCCTCCCGGATACAGTGAAGAGTTGACTAATGATTCCTGACAACTCTATTTTCAGACATTTTCAAGAATCAATTTCCTGCAGGCATTTATGGCTATCAGCTGAGAGGGGAAAAATAGGAGAGTTATTATTTACCCAGTGAATACAAAAGAAAAACTGAGCACAAGATTCTTCCTTTCCGGATTACCCCATGCACCTCATTTGAACAAACAAAAGAAAACCTTCTTCAAGCAAGTTATTAAATCATCTCTGAACATGAAAGATACTGCATTCTCCCAGCTGCACCCATTAGAACCAGGAACTGGGGATTAAAGAAAAAAAAAAAAAAGCAAATAGAAGCTGGAGCATTTTGTCAGGCTGTACAATACCTCAGTTCCTACAGTGAAGTTACAAAATTTCATTTATAACTCAGAGGATGTGAATGAATAGTCCTTAAAACAGTCATTTTCATGCTGTAAATGTGAACAGTTTTTCATCCCAGTCAATTAGAAGGGGGTAGTCAGTAGGTCCAGAGAGGTTCTGCTCTCCCTCTGTGCCCTGAGGAGGCCACATCTGGAATCTTGTGTCCAGTTCTGGGCCCCTCAGTTCCAGAAGGACAGGGAACTGCTGGAGAGAGTCCAGGGCAGAGGCACCAAGGGGATGGAGGGAGTGGAACATCTCCTGGTGAGGAAAGGCTGAGGGAGCTGAGGGGCTCTTGGAGAAGAGAGAATGAGGGGTGAGCTCAGGAGTGTTTAGAAATATGGAAGGGGAGAGAGCCAGGAGGATGGAGCCAGGAGCTTCTCAGGGATGTCCAGTGACAGGACAAGGGCTGAGGGAGCTGAGGGCTCTTGGAGAAGAGGAGAATGAGGGGTGAGCTCAGGGAGTGTTTAGAAATATGGAAGGGGAGAGAGCCAGGAGGATGTGAGCCAGGAGCTTCTCAGGATGTCCAGTGACAGGACAAGGGTCAATGGGTACAAAACTGGAGCACAGGAGGTTCCATAGAATATTAGGAAATTTTTCCCTGTGAGGGTGAGGGAGCCCTGGCCCAGGCTGCCCAGGGAGGTTGTGGAGTCTCCTTCTCTGGGGACATTCAAACCCCCCCTGGATGTGTCCCTGTGTCACCTGCTGGAGGTGACATCTAGACCCCAAGGTTGGGGACTGAGTTCTTGGAGAGCAGAGAAGGGGAAAGGGCCCTGGGGGTGCTGGTGGGTGGAAGGATGCCAGGAGCCACCAATGTGGCCAAGGAGGCCGATGGCACCTGGGGGGAATGAGAAGGGGGTGGTCAGTAGGTCCAGAGAGGTTCTGCTCCCCCTCTGTGCCCTGGGGGGAGGCCACATCTGGAATCTTGTGTCCAGTTCTGGGCCCCTCAGTTCCAGAAGGACAGGGAACTGCTGGAGAGAAGTCCAGGCAGAGGCACCAAGGGGATGGAGGGGAGTGGAACATCTCCTGGTGAGGAAAGGCTGAGGGAGCTGAGGGGCTCTTGGAGAAGAGGAGAATGAGGGGTGTTTAATGATTATTTTTAAAATTTTGTTAATGTTTATAAATATGTTAGGGGAGAGAGCCAGGAGGATGGAGCCAGTCCTGAAAATGAACTTGACCAAACACATCTGTACTAACACCCTCAGTCCTAGCAGGATTCAGGATACCCTTTGGAAGTAGCTCCCCTTTTGTGCCACCACCAGCCACACAGAGAGCTGATTTACTTGAGATTTAAATTAGGAGAGATTTAAATTAGGTATTTGGAAGAAATTCTTGAATTTGAGGGTGCTGAGCCCCTGTCCCAGGGTACCCAAGGAAGCTGTGGCTGCCCCATCCCTGCAGTGTCTCAGCCCAGGTTGCGTGGGGCTTGGAGCCAACCTGGGGCTGTGGGAGGGGTCCCTGCACATCCAGGGGTTGGAACTGGAGGAGCTGGAAGGTCCCTTCCAACCCAAACCAATCTGGGATTCTGGCTGCTGAGCCTTCAGTACCTCCCAGATGCTTCCTTAAGTCATTGCACATCTCAGATATTTCTTATTTGATTATTGCAAATAACCAAGCTCAGAGCTCTCTGCACACCTTGTTAGAGAAGGCCATGAATGAGATCTCTGAGCTGTGCCATGCTCCATTTGGACTCAATTTAGCAGGTCAAAGCAAGTGGCAGAGAACATATTAGTGAAATCCGTGTCCCTGCTGGGGCTGCCAAAATTGAACAGTGGATCGACAGATGCGACAAAAAGAGAGCCAAAACCTCTCAAAATAACATTATTACACTTTGTAAAACACCTCAGCTCCCAGCCTCCAAAAACACAGCAGCAAAGGGCAGTCAGGTGGAACTGTTCATGCCTCCAGGCTTCAAGGTTTGAAGCCTGGCAAAGCTGAGGAGCAGTTTTCCTTGCCCAGGTTGTAAGCAGAGAGATAAAAGTCCCCAAACTCAGGGATAACCCCTATTTATCTCCCCTTTTCCTCCACACTCTGCCACTAAAGACCAGTTGCCTTCCAGCTGCACTCAACAGAATCAATGGATGGTTTGGATGGGAAGGGACATTAATGGTCATCAGTCCATCCCCTCTGGATGATGAGATCCTCACGAGATCAGATGCTCAGAGCCCTGTCCAACCTCACCTGGAAGGTTTCCAGGGATGGGAAATCTGTCCCACCCTCATAAAAAATATCTTCCTTATCTCCAGTCTGAATCTCCCCTCTTTAGTCTAAAACCATCACCCGTTTCCCTGCTAAAAATATTTTCCCCATTTTTTTTTTTTTTTCATAGTCTCCCTTCACCTTCACCTCGAGTCCTGTGTCTAGTTCTGGGCCCCTGAGCTCAGGAAGGAGATTGAGGTGCTGGAGCAGGTCCAAAGGAGGCAACTGGGCTGGTGAAGGGATCCAGCAGAAATGCTGTGAGGAAGGGCTGAGGGAGCTGGGGGTGTTGAGGCTGGAGAGAGGAGGCTCAGGGGAGACCTCATCACTCTCTCCAAGTCCCTGAAAGGAGGTTGGAGCCAGGGGGGGGTTGGGCTCTTTTCCCAGGCAACTCTCAGCAAAGACAAGAGGCCATGGTCCTCAAGTTGTGCCAGGGGAGGTTTAGGTTGGACATTAGAAAGAATTTCCTTGATGGAGAGGGGATCAGGCATTGGAATGGGCTGCCCAGGGAAGGGGTGGATTCTCCATCCCTGGAGCTATTTCAAAAGAGCCTGGATGTGGCACTGAGTTTCAAGGGTTGGACTTGGTGATCTCTGAGCTCCCTTCCAACCCAGCCCATTCTATGATTCTATTCAGGTATTAAAGGCCACAATAAGCTCTCCCTGGAGCCTGAACAACCCCAACCCTCTCAGCTTGTCCTCAGAGGAGAAGCATTCCATCCCTTTGATCCTTTTTGAAAACTGGATCCCAGCAGCTATAATCATCCCAAAAACTGCTGGCAATTTTCAATTGGCCCCACAATGGGAATTCCTCTGCTGTTCCAGAGATGATGCACAGCTGGAGCCAGGGCTCCTTCTGGCTATTAATGGCCCCAGGGGACTTTCTGCAGAAATAATCATGTCCTGGACCAGCTCTGCCTCCTACAATTACATCCTCCCTCTTTCATTCAGCACAGAAGCAAACAAAAATCCCTTGGGGGAGCCTCTGATTTATCAGAAAACAGAGCAAGAGGGGTTCCCCAACCCACTCACCCCTCAGTATTATCCACTCCCCTCTCCCAGCTCCTGACATTGAATTTTGCATCTTTCCCAAACCACCTCAGCAGTGCTACCTGGTGCTTCTGAGCCCAGTGATGGAACCAAGAATCCAATCTGCTGCATTATAAATTAATTTCTGATGGGAATGATGCACTATTCCTTCTCTTTCCCAAACACTTTGCATACTGGGAGGATGAGGGGAGGCAGCTCTCTTTTTTACCCACAGACATGCAGCCCTTTCTGTCTCTACTGATGACATTCATCTAGGAAAAAAATAAAAATTAAAAATATAGCCTATGACTCTTGCCCAAACTGACTGGATGAGGTCCAAGCCTTGCTTGAAGTGGAGCACCTTGCTGGGCACAGCATCCCTGCTGAGCTCTCATCAGCATCAAGCAGCATCCTGGATGCCTCCTGAGGATGCTATTTCTGCTGAGGTCTTCTGAGAGTCCTTTTTGCAGGCACAGGATGCTGTTGACTTGCATTCAGCTCATGGTTCACTTTAATTAAGGCACCAACATCCCAGGGCAATGATGCTTATGATTAAAAAATAGGTTTAATAAAGGCAGGTTTAATAGTCATTAAAAAAAAAAAAAAAAAAAAAAGACCATGTGAGTTAACTAAGAATAGAGCCAATGAAGGCTTTTAAATGGCCTCAGTGCCACAGCTTAATCAGAAAACTCTCAGAAAAACTGATTACTCAGAAAAAAAGATCTTTTTGTGCACAGCCTGGGGGTTTTAGAAGGTCTGAGCCCAGCTGTCTGCTTCAGACCCCAGCTGGAAATACAACATCTGGCCAGATGGGTCTTCTGCCAGGTCTAGAAAAGATTGAAGTCATTAAAAAGCAAAGACACCTTCAGCTGCCCAACTGCCCTGAGTCTCAAAAGATCACTCACCCCAGAGGAAAAAGTCTTTGCTGATCCTATTTCTGTCTTCTTTGGTGTTCATGAGCTTTAAAAGTGTGGCTTTCCCTGGGAAAAAAGGCAAAATACTGAATATTTCTCCCTATTTAAAGAGAACTACTGTATATTGAAGGACTGCTGGCAGGAATTCTGTTGGAAAAAGCTCTGGTTGGGAGTAATAGTTTGATGCCAAACAGGCTGAGAGAGATGTCAAATGGTATCAAGGGCAAAGGACTGGAATGGGAGAAAAAAACAGCAAGTAAGTGGATTCCTTGGACATTTCCATCCTTTTGCTGCATCTTGCTCTTGGCAGGAAATATTTGTAAACTGAATACTAAATATGCCACCTTGCCATGATTTTGGGCACTAAAAAGAAAAGCATACAAAAAAACCATGGTTTTCTTTGCTGGTGGAAAAAGTGAGAACCATCAGCCAATGCTGGAAGATGAAAAACTTGAAAATTAAAGAGGCAATGGCTGCTTCTTACATCTATTTGGGATATAACTGAGGGTGAGACATTCCATGTTCCCTCAAAAGGAAAGACAAAGGGGTGTCCAGGAAAGCTGGAGGGGGGATTTTTTGCAAGGGCAAAAAATAGGACGAGGAGAGATGGTTTCAATCTGAAAGAGCTGAGATTTAGGTTACATCCTGGGACGAAATTCTTTACTGGATGGGTTTTAAGACACCTGCCCAGGTAGATTAGAGAAGCTTTGGCTTCTCGGAGAAGGAGAAGGAGAAGGAGAAGGAGAAGGAGAAGGAGAAGGAGAAGGAGAAGGAGAAGGAGAAGGAGAAGGAGAAGAAGAAGGAGAAGGAGAAGGAGAAGGAGAAGGAGAAGGAGAAGGAGAAGGAGAAGGAGAAGGAGAAGGAGAAGGAAGGAGAAGGAGAAGGAGAAGGAGAAGGAGAAGGAGAAGGAGAAGGAGAAGGAGAAGGAGAAGGAGAAGGAGAAGGAGAAGGAGAAGGAGAAGGAGAAGGAGAAGGAGAAGGAGAAGGAGAAGAGAGAAGGAGAAGGAGAAGGAGAAGGAGAAGGAGAAGGAGAAGGAGCTTCTGCGGAGCCCTTGGAGCATCTTCCAGTGCCTGAAGGGGCTCCAGGAAAGCTGGGGAGGGACTTGGGACAAGGGCCTGGAGGGATGGGATGAGAGGGAAGGGTTTCCAGCTGCAAGAGGGGAGATGGAGAGGAGATGGGAGGGAGAAATTGTTTGGTGTGAGGGTGCTGAGCCCCTGTCCCAGGTTGCCCAAGGAAGCTGTGGCTGCCCCATCCCTGGCAGTGTCTCAGCCCAGGTTGGATGGGGTTTGGAGCAACCTGGGCTGTGGGAGGGGTCCCTGCACATCCAGGGGTTGGGACTGGAGGAGCTGGAAGATCCCTTCCAACCCAAACCAGTCTATGAAGTTGGGCTGCCTGTGCTGCTTCTAAGAAAAAAAATCCTGAGTTTCTGGAACGCCTTCCTCTGGAGGAACTGAAGTGCTTTAATCAAAGTGCAAGGCCTGACAAGAGGAATAATTACTCCTGGTTTTAACAATTGAGCATATGAGAAAGATTAAAATGCTTTTTATGAAAATGGCAAATGTTTTTATGGCAAGGAGATGGACTGAGTTTTCTCTCCAAAGAGCATCCTCCCAGCATGCTTTGGTTGTCTCCAAGGGCACCCACCGGGTATCCCAGCAGAAATGTTATGTTTGATGTGATTCAGGAAAGATCAGTCAGGGAAGTCCATCCCTTGGGGGCCTCATCTCACCTGCCACATCCCCTGCTCACTGAGGGTCTTCGTGCTTTTGCTGCAGATGAGAGAGTTGGGGGTGTTCAGCCTGGAGAAGAGAAGGCTCCAGGGAGACCTTGGAGCATCTCCCAGTGCCTGAAGGGGCTCCAGGAAAGCTGGGGAGGGATTTTAGACAAGGGCATGGAGTGATGGGTCAAGGAAGGATAGTTTCAGGCTGAAAGAGGGTAGATAGAGGTGAGATCTGAGAAAGAAATTCTTTGGTGTGAGGCTGTTGAGCCCCTGAACCAAGGATGCCCAAGATTCTGTGCATCTCTCTTTTGACTCCTTCTCCTTTCAAGCTGCAGGCTACGTCGTGGAACCACAGAGTGGGTTGACTTAGAAAGGACCTTAAGGATCATCTTATTCCAACCCCTGGATGGGCAGGGACCCCTCCCACAGCCCAGGTTGCTCCAAGCCCCATCCAACCTGGGCTGAGACACTGCCAGGGATGGGGCAGCCACAGCTTCCCTGGGAAATCTGCTCCAGGGTTTCACCACCCTCAGAGAAAAGAATTTCCTCCTAATACCTAACCTAAATCTCGCCTCTTCAAGTTTTAACCCATTGCCCCTTGGCCTCTCACTACAAAAAAGTTTTACCCCAGCTTTTTTGTAGCCCCTCTCCTCTCTTTTAAGAAGTTAACCTGAAGAGGACATTTCCTGGAAGTTGACTGAAAAGAATGCTCATGATTTTTCAAGCCAGGCAAAAGTTCTGACCTTACAGCTCTCCTACACGAGCAATCTCCCAACACATCATCTCCCTGCACAACCCAACATTAAGATTTAGCAAAGCTGGAAACAAAACTTTTATTCTGGCCAGGAGATGGATGGAGCAGACAGACACCATGTGTGGGAACAACAGCTTGGAGAAAGTCTGCAGGGAAAGTATTCCCAAAACATCACTGCTCTGAAGCCTGGGATTTTATAGACAGCAAACAACGTGGCTTTTGGCTTCCCAGGTGGGATAAATGCTCCTCAAAAATATTGCCAAGCAGAAGCATTGATGATGACACAGGCACTGCCCACAGCATCACTAATCCCAAAAGACATAAAAAAATCCCACAAAAACTCTGTCTTGTGGAAGAAACAAAGGCACAGGCTTCCTTCAAGCCACAATTAGGCACAACCTGCATTGCACCAGGGTCTCTGGATTCAGAGCTTTCAACAACTTTCTCACAGAGCAAAGGAATCTCTTGCCAGAGGTCAAGTCACAACCCTCCCTCTGCAATAAATAATAGCAGAATTTGAGCTCTCCCCCACCCTACCACAGACTTAATGTGTCTAGAGGTCTACAACTTTTTTTTTTTTCATTACTCAGTTCCTCAGCTCTCCACATATTTTTTTTTAAATATTAGCGGCTAACAAAGTTGCTTTTCTTGGCACAAACCCAAGTTCTTTCATGGAAGAGCCAGAAACACCATAAGCAGCAGAGTTTTAAGGGTCTTAAAGATCCCTTCCAGCCCTGAAAATTCTGACTCTAAGGCTCTGGAAGAGCAGGACTGGCCTCCTTGAACATAAATGTTGATTTTTTTTGTAGCTAAGGGAGGAAGGGGGGAATCTCTGAGGCAGGCAGCTGCAGGGCTCTGTGTGCCCTGGCATTTTGGGGACCTGTTGCCTCCTCCCTGCCTGGAGCAGGGAGAAAAGGAAAGGGGATCAATTTTTGCCACTTTCTGTTGGTTTTCATCAATTGGGCACCGTGCTGCAATCCAGAAATCCCTCCTCTTATTTAAGGATGATGCAGGCAAGCAACTTTCCTGATGTTTTACCCCCTCGTTTTGAGGAGGAGAAGGAGAACCCAACCCGTGAAGCTAAGGAAGAGGGGGAAAAGGAGAGGAGGAGAACACAGCAACGTCCCAGCCCTGCAGCTCAGATCCTGGAATAACATTTTCTCTGTCTTTTTTAAGAAAGCTGTGCCAGGCAATTTATCTGGCTGGCCTTCCAAAGAATCACAGAATTGTTACCACCTCGTGGTGCCCTTGGCCAGCTAGAGAAGCATCTCCAAAAAAAAGGGCAGGGAGAAGCCACCTTGGCCAGAAAAACTGTTGGATTTGCTCTGTAGTATCATAGAATCCTTTTGGCTGGAAAAGATCTTTCAGATCATCACATCCAACCATTAACCCAGCACTTCCAAGTCCACAAACCAAGTCCCTCAGCACCACATCTCCAGGGCTTTGAAATCACTCCAAGGATGGGGATTCCACCACTGCCCTGGGCAGCCTGGGCTGCCAACCCTTTTGGTGAAAAATTTTTTCCTAATATCCAATCTCAGCCTCCCCTGGTGCAACTTGAGGCCTTTTTTTCTTGTCCCATCACTTGTTCCTTGGGAGCAGAGACCAATCCCCCCATCTCTCCACCTTTCTTTCAGGGAGTTGTAGACAGGGAGAAAGTCTCCCCTCAGCCTCCTTTTCCCCAGGTTGAACACTCTCAGCCATTCCTCATCAAACTTCTGCTGCAGACCCTTCTCCAGCTTTCATTAGGACTCCCCTTGCTGATTTATGGGAATAAAATTGTTTCCTTGTGGACTGCTTCTCATATGGCATCAATTTATCCTCATCTCTGGCTCAACATCAAGAGAGACAGGGCCAGGATCTGAAGGGTGAGGGGTACCACCCAAGCTGTCCCAACACAGCCTTATCCATCAGACTCCAGCACCCTTCCAAACCCAATTAATCCACAGTCATTTTTTGGTCTGCATGAGGATCCTTCAGGCCCAAAGTAGCTGCAGAAAGGCCAAAATATCTGTGATATAGAAGAGAAGTTGGAATACCAGGGCAAGGGATAGCAGGACTCAATATTCAGAGGTTCCAGAGATCAGCTCAAGCTTTTGCATCCAGCTGCCTTTCTGTCATGGTTTAACACTGACTAGCAATTAAACCAATTAACAGCTGCTCCCTATTAATTCCCCTCCCTGATAAAGAAAGGAGAGAGAATAAGGGAGAGAGACTGATAGGTTGGGAACTAAACTACACAGCTTTAATGAAAAGGAACAGGAATGATAAATAGGAAAAATTATTGAATATATACAAATATACAGGAATATTGATCCCACCTTCCTCCCCCCTTTCCCCCAAGAACTCTCAGGTCACCACCCAGGCTGCAGGGCAGCCCTGGGAAAATCCAGGCTGGAATCCTGGAGTCAGCAGCAGTTGGGAGCTGGAGGCAGGAACACACAGATTCAGGCTGGGATGGATCAGGAGCACAGGCAGAGGAAGGGATGGGATCCTCCCAGGATGCCCAAGCAAAGAGGGAGAGGGGAAGAAGGGGAAGCAGGAAGGGGTTTGAGCCTGGGGATCCCTCCAATTTCTCCTGAGGATGAGGTGGATGGGATGGAATCCTCTGTTTGGTCAATTCTGGCATCTCTCTTGTCCCTTCCTTCCCAAAGGAGGGTTCCAGGTGGGACCTCTTGACTCCTTTTCTCCTTCTGGAGGGCAAAATGTTGCTCAGAGCTGAGCAGTGTCCCTGGTTCTGCACCCCAGGCTCCAGCTGGAACTGTAACCATGGAGTGGGATCAGTCCCAGCAGCAGCCACTGCCTGAGAAACTTGCTGTTCATTTCAGCAGTGCAGCTGCTTACAAGAGACTCAGCTGAAAGCAAAAGGCCAAGGCACAAAATTCCCTTTATCCTGCCCCAAACCAGGACACCTTCCTAGGAAGGCATTGAAATAGTCAAAAGAAGCCCTTATGGGGTGTGTTGTCCTTAATTAAAACTTCAGTGGAAGTGGCAGGAGAGAAGCAAGGAGGTGAAAGCCATCCAGGCATTTACAGCTCTAATATGTGGACACCCTTCAAGGTGCATTTCTGGAGCAAAAGAGCCTTGAAGAGAGAGGTAGAGCAGCCAGCTTGGGCAAGTAGGTTAACACTGGCATTTTTTTTTTCCACTTCTGAAGCCTAAAAGCAGCTCTTCAATCTATTTCTTGTTACATGATGGAAGGGAACCTTGGCAGACAGTCAAGAGGCTCCAAGGGTTAGTGACCACATTGGTATCAGAATTTTTTTCTCCTCCTACTCTGTTCAGAGCATGACAAATATCTTGGGATTTGAAGGAATAATGAGGGGACATAAAGAGGAAAAAAAAAGGGGGGGTGGGGTTTACATTAATACAATATTTTCCTCCCCAAAAGATAGTTTCCCAAACCATTTCTCTCTCTCTCCTTGCAAAATTGCAGGAAAATTTATCTGCACAGCAGGAAACTTATCTGCAAAGTCACTGAAAAGGCAACTGTCATCTCTGTGGGTTTTGACAGCCCTGAGAAGAAGTCAGTACTGCTGAGGTAGATGTTTTGGGGAATGGATTTGTCTACACCAAGCCACAGTTCTGGCTTTACTTGCTGGTTCAGCCCCCAAGCTCCTTAGTGCATCTTGGGGCATCCAAGTTTTTCCAGCATGAGGAAAAGACACCCAATATTTCAATGAATAGCTGTAGCAGTTCATAATTGTGACTAATTATACCAAAGTAGAAGAAAACCTGCTTATAGAAATCATAGAATCATTCAGGTTGGAAAAGACCTGGATCATGGAGTCCAACCACCAGCCCAACACCACTGTGCCAACAAAGCCATGTCCTGAAGTTCCACATCCACCAGAGGATGGGCAATGGGGAAAAAAAGCCTGATTTAAACCCCTCAGCCAAAGGTGAGGCTGTCAGCTGCCTGCAGGACACCTATCCAAGCAATCCAGTTTTTTTTTATCACAGGAAATATCCAAATTATCTCCTCGGCTCGTGTTTCACTGCCACTGATGGGACTGAGTACAGCCCATGCAAAACCACATTTCCAATTTATTTTTTTATGGAGATAAAAATCACTCTTCAGCAGGAAGGTTGTTAATGCTTCAAATCCACCCAGAGAATATCAGGGGGACTTTGCAGAGATGCAAAAAGGACTCTTTGCTCCTTCCTATCCAAAACTAAAGGAAGCTCAGAGGGAGGAGGTGAATTTGCTGTCGAAGTTTAGAAGCTTGAAAAGAGACTTGGCTTGGCCTTACTCCACTAGAAGAGACAAATAAAAGGAAAAGGAACAGCTCTAAATGTAGCTCTACAAGCAGTAGCTCCCTGCTGCCAACGGGATGCAACCTTGCCAAATTTCTTCTCTCGTTTAGTATCAAATCCATTACATTTTATTAGGAAAATTAAAGAAAAGACAAATTTTGGACTGCAAGCATTGGCCACTGAAGCAAGGAGGTCCCAAGCTCCATTTCCTTGATGGGTGCAGCTCTCCAGCACCCACATGCACATAGAATCATAGAATCATGGAATGGGCTGGGTTGGAAGGGAGCTCAGAGCTCATCAAGTCCAACCCTTGATCCACTCCCCCCGTGGTTCCCAGCCCATGGCACTCAGTGCCACATCCAGGCTCTTTTGAAATAGCTCCAGGGATGGAGAATCCACCCCTTCCCTGGGCAGCCCATTCCAATGCCTGATCCCCCTCTCCATCAAGAAATTCTTTCCAATGTCCAACCTAAACCTCCCCTGGCACAACTTGAGACCATGGCCTCTTGTCTTGCTGAGAGTTGCCTGGGAAAAGAGCCCAACCCCCCCTGGCTCCAACCTCCTTTCAGGGACTTGGAGAGAGTGATGAGGTCTCCCCTGAGCCTCCTTTTCTCCAGCCTCAACACCCCCAGCTCCCTCAGCCCTTCCTCAGAGCATTTCTGCTGGATCCCTTCACCAGCCCAGTTGCCTCCTTTGGACCTGCTCCAGCACCTCAAGCTCCTTCCTGAGCTCAGGGGCCCAGAACTGGACACAGGACTCAAGCTCTGGCCTCCCCAGAGCTGAGCACAGGGGCAGAATCCCTTCCCTGGACCTGCTGGCCACGCTGTTCCTCAGCCAGCCCAGGATGCCCTTGGCCTTCTTGGCCACCTGGGCACACTGCTGCCTCCTCTGCAGCTTCCTGCCAATCCCAGCTCCCTTTCTGCCACTCTCTGCCCAGCCTGGAGCTCCCCAGGGGCTTCTTGTGTTGAACCTCATCCCCTTGGGATCAGCCCAACTCTCCAGTCTGTCCAGGTCCCTCTGCAGAGCCCTCCTGCCTTCCAGCTGATCCACACTCCCCCCCAGCTTGGGGTCATCTGCAAATTTACTGATGATGGACTCAATCCCCTCATCTAAATCATCAATAAAGATATTGAACAGAACCGGAAGTGTGGAAATCACATGGAGTGTGATTTCCAGGAGCACAGGAGTAATCCCATTGCTCTTCATTCAGACTTCCTCAATTAGTCAAGCAAAGGCTCTTCCATCATCTCCCTTGACATTTTAGCTCCAAATGATCTCCATTAGCTGCTGAAAGTTCAAGGACTGCTGCCACCATCAACCCAGGCTTGAAAGGCAGCTGGAAATTCAATTCCCACTCTCCTATCACAGGGGGCATTTTCCAAAGCATTTGCTGGCTGCTGGCCAGCAGCCCTGGAAGTAACAGAAAGGATTTCAGAGGATAAAAAGATGAAGCCAGCTCCTGCCTGGCATTAGAAACATCTTTTCCAAGCAGCAAAAGGGCATGAATGTTTGATGAGCAAAGCTTTTCTACTGCTGGTGAATCCATTAAGGAAACAACGTCAGAACTGATTTCTCCAGGACCCCCAGGTCCTGTCTCATAGAGGACTCCCTAAAAAAAACAGGATTAATAAATCCCATGGCAGAAGCCTAGCAGCAGGCTGTGACCACAGCCAAACTGCATTTAGAGTTGAGCTTGCAAAAGGTGAGAAACAGGAAAAAGGTGGAACGTGACCCCAACCTTAAATTAAGAAGCCAGGGGAAGAATTGTAAGAGGATGTTGGTATTTCCAATACAAGAATTGCTGCCAAAAATGGGTGTTAAAACATCCAGTTTAGCCAAGTCTCCAATCTAACAGATGCTGGGTGGTTTCAAGGAGCAGACTGAGCTTTCTGGTCCCTTGCATGATTCATATCATGTTCTTGGGTACGTCTAGGAGTACAAAAGCTCCTTTTGGCTTGATAAATAGAATCTCAGTCTGGGTTGGGTTGGAAGGGACCTTAAAGATCACCCAGTTCCAGCCCCCTGCCATGGGCAAGGACACCTTCCACTAGATCAGTCCCATCCAACACTTCCAGGGAGGTGGCACCCATCCTAAAAAAAATGGAACAAGGGAATGGAAAGGTCTCTGTCCTCATGGAAATACCCAAAGGGAGAAGCTGCATGAATGGGAAACTAAGGGCCAATTTCACTCACTTTTCAGCCAGAGCTTATGCATGAATTCAGTTTTAAGAACAGAATAAGCCCAGGCCAATTTTGACCTCCTTTGGGACTCCTCCAACTCATCCATGACTGAGTGGTGCTCACATGCAACAACCCCATGGGGAGCTCCAGGCTGGGCACAGAGTTCTTGGAGAGCAGCCAGACAGAGAGGGACCTGGGAGTCTGGATTGCCAGGAAGCTGAACATGAGCCAGCAGTGTGCCCAGGTGGCCAAGAAGGCCAATGGCATCCTGGGCTGGCTCAGGAACAGCGTGGCCACCAGGTCCAGGGAAGGGATTCTGCCCCTGTGCTCAGCTCTGGGGAGGCCAGAGCTTGAGTCCTGTGTCCAGTTCTGGGCCCCTCAGCTCAGGAAGGAGCTTGAGGTGCTGGAGCAGGTCCAAAGGAGGCAACTGGGCTGGTGAAGGGATCCAGCAGAAATGCTGTGAGGAAGGGCTGAGGGAGCTGGGGGTGTTGAGGCTGGAGAAGAGGAGGCTCAGGGGAGACCTCATCACTCTCTCCAAGTCCCTGAAAGGAGGTTGGAGCCAGGGGGGGGTTGGGCTCTTTTCCCAGGCAACTCTCAGCAAGACAAGAGGCCATGGTCTCAAGTTGTGCCAGGGGAGGTTTAGGTTGGACATTAGAAAGAATTTCTTGATGGAGAGGGGGATCAGGCATTGGAATGGGCTGCCCAGGGAAGGGGTGGATTCTCCATCCCTGGAGCTATTTCCAAAGAGCCTGGATGTGGCACTGAGTGCCATGGGCTGGGAACCACGGGGGGAGTGGATCAAGGTCTCTGATGTGGAGTGTCAAGTGGATCAGAGATCTGATGATCTCTGAGGTCCCTTCCAACCCAGCCAATTCACTAGACAGCCTGAAGCTCTCTCCTTGCACATCACCTGCTTGATAAGGTCTCCAGTGAACAATATGGACTTCAGAGGAGACTGGTGGATTTATTCTTGTGGTCAGATCTTTTTTCTTCTCAAAACACTTAATTCTGTCTGCAAAACTGAGTTATTAGCAGGTGGTGTTCCCCTGAGTTGTCGTTTCACACATATGTGGGAAAATGCAAGACAGATGCAGTAGCTGCCTGGGGTTGTGTAAGAAAAGGCACAAAATAAATGTGTCAGAATCACACAATGGCTTGGAGGAAGAGGTTGAACTCTGAGTTTTTTGCTGGCAGGTATTTAAAAAAAAAAAAACCCAGATAAAATAAACAAAAGAAAAACCCCACACGAAAACCTCGACCTTATTGAAACTGAGTTGTGTGGCACACAAAAAAATTAGTATCAAATGGAATCACAACAGACTCAATACAGGTCAGCACTGAATGAAATTGCACTTCATTTGCTATGTCACAAGGCTTGATACAGCAAAAAAATGAGGGGGTTTCTTTTTAATCTGTTGCTTGCACTCATGGAGTAGAGCTGAGCATCCCACTGCTCCATTGTCACATGCAGGGAGGTGAAGGCACAGTTTTAGGTGTGAAATCTTCCAGCTGAAGATCCAAGCCTCCCTTGGATTGGGAAGGACTCAGTGTGATGAACCCATCATTCCTCCAAGCCTTTGAGCTTCACTCTTTCCATAGGTGTCAAACAACTTGGGAGTTGTTTCCCAAGTTAGAGTCACTAAATACTTAATAAAGGAGAGCCAGATCTTCCATGTGATGCAGAACAGCCTCTAAAAACCCACCCTCTCTGCACTGTTTATGGATTTAGGATACAAATCCCACAGGATTCTCACAGATACTCTGCACAAAACTTGGTAGCAAGGGTTAAACCTCCCCAAACAGCTCTGAAAGCAACAGGACTTTAGGTTCATGACTTTGTTCATCAAGACTCAGCCAAACCAGTCCCATCCTTCTCTGGATTTCAGACTTTTCCAGGAGTGTCTTCCTCAAGCACAACCTTTCCTACAAGGAAAGGTTGAGTTGGGGGTGTTCAGCCTGGAGAAGAGAAGGCTCCAGGGAGACCTTGGAGCATCTTCCAGTGCCTGAAGGGGCTCCAGGAAAGCTGGGGAGGGACTTTGGACAAGGGCATGGAGTGATACAGCAAGGGGGGGGGGGGTGATTTGAAGCTGAAATAGGGGGAATTTAGATAAAGAAACTCTGTTCTGTGAAGGTGGTGAGATCCTGGAACGGGTTGCTGTGGCTGCCCCATTCCTGGCAGTGTCTCAGCCCAGGTTGGATGGGGCTTGGAGCAACCTGGGCTGTGGGAGGGGTCCCTGCCCATGCAGGGGGTTGGACCAGGATGGTTTTTAAGGTTTTTTCCAACCCAACCCATTCTATGATTCTTTGATAATGCAAGATGTCTCCACTGTATTGAATTATGAAAAAACATAAGCATCTTGACCATCTCCAGACCCTCAGCTATTACAAGAGCTATGGATCTGGGTGACCAAAAGCTTTGGCCACAATCCCTATGGACATGAGGACTCTTGTCCTACTCTTCTCAAATTTTCCCATACTCATTCCCAGGACTTTCTTCCCCCAGTTTACTTCTCAGAAAATACTCAAGAGCAACAAAGGAAGTTCTGCTCTGTCAGCCAAGAAACTTACAGAGCAAAAGGAACTCAAACTAAAAATGGGGAGAGCAGTGATCCCACTCTGAGGTGTACACATCCATCCCTGTCATCCCACAGCCATTCCTAAGAGTCTTTCCTCAGAGAACCACAGCACAAAAATATTGGAAAGCAGGATCTAGAACCACCTGGACAGGCTCCTTTCCCTCCATCAAGACAAATTAGACAAATTATTCTTGGGTTGCAGCAATAAATTCAGAACACAGCAGCAAGCTAGCAGAGAGACTTAGACAGGCTGGAGAGTTGGGCAGGGAGAAACATGATGAAATTCAACAAGGGGAAGTGTAGAGTTTTGCATTTGGGGAAGAACAACATGATGTCCCAGTATAGGTTGGGGGCTGAGCTGCTGGAGAGCAGTGTAGGTGAAAGAGACCTGGGGGTCCTGGTAGACAAGAAGATGCCCATGAGCCAGCAATGTGCCCTTGTGGCCAAGAAGGCCAATGGCATCCTGGGGTGCATTAGAAAGGGGGTGGTTAGTAGGTCAAGAGAGGTTCTCCTCCCCCTCTATTCTGCATTGGTGAGGCCACACCTGGAGTATTGTGTCCAGTTCTGGGCCCCTCAGTTCAAGAAGGACAGGGAAGTGCTTGAAAGAGTCCAGCGCAGAGCTACTGAGATGATTAAGGGAGTGGAGCATCTCCCTTATGAGGAAAGGCTGAGGGAGCTGGGTCTCTTTAGTTTGGAGAAAAGGAGACTGAGGGGTGACCTCATCAATGTTTTCAAATATGTAAGGGGTGAGTGTCAGGGAGATGGAGTTAGGCTTTTCTCAGTGGTGACCAGTGATAGGACAAGGGGTAATGGGTGTAAATTGGAGCATAGGAGGTTCAAGTTGAATATCAGAAAAAATTTTTTTACTGTAAGGGTGACAGAGCCCTGGAACAGGCTGCCCAGGGGGGTTGTGGAGTCTCCTTCACTGGAGACATTCAAAAAAAAAAACCCTCCTGGACACGTTCCTAGGGGATGTACTCTAGGGGGCCCTGCTCTGGCAGGGGGGGTTGGACTAGATGATCTTTCCAGGTCCTTTCCAACCCCTAGGATTCTATGATTCTATGATTCTATGATAGTGCCAAAAGGGATAACCCAGCCCATAAAAGCAATTGCATCATAGGTGTTATTGAGCTTATTAAACTGCTGCTAAATTATTAGGTTTGGCCTGCTCTAACATGCCTGCCTGCCTTGAGCAACAATCTATAGGTTAATTGGATTATAAATTCAAGCCAACAACCCTGGCAAAGTACAAATTAAAAATCTGCTTAGGAAGCATAATAATTCCAATGCCATAAATAGTGATACAAGGCACCTCCCTCCTTTAATTCTTTATTCCATTTAAGATTCACCTTAGTTTTACAATATAGAAAAACTCTGCAGCCTGAGCCTCTCCCTCCAACAGGATCTTTTTAAGCAATCTTTCTATGCTGGCTAAGAAAATACCCTCCAAACCAGAATATTTCCTGATCTATCCAAGGGGAATATACAGAAGTAGGAGGCAAAAGCTCCACCCTGCCTGATGATGAATAAGGAAATAACAACATCTCAGATTGAGATCCAAGGGATTTATTTCCCCCAACCTATTTGGCTGCTTGATGGAGAAGACAAGGAGAAAAAGGGGAGAAACTTCTCCAAACTGGAATTCAGGAGCACAAGCAGATTTCACTGGAACACACCAACTTTCCTTGCTACAACACAGCTAAATCTGGCAAAAAATATTTTGCCTTAGTAAATCCTGCTTTTATTGGGCTCTTTGAAGGAGCAAACCTGTCTGAATGGGTTAGACCTGCACTAAAAGGTTGAAAAGATGCTTGGTTAGTGTGGTTACCTCGAAGATGTCTAAGGAGTCAGAAAAGTTAGATGGGTGGGAAAGAAAAACAAGGAGGGGCAAACTTACTGCAGTTTTCACCCTCTTCTTCCCCAGGGCTGAGCCAATCTCTCAAGACTCAGGTGTTCATGCAAGATGCAGGGTTTCCATTCCTCCTTCCCTCTTCTGAACCTGATGTGGTTTGTGTTACCCAAACACTGGGACTCTGGACCACTCCAAGCATCTCTAAGTGAGATTTTACAGCTTCTACATTTTGGAAAGTTCCACCAACCTTATTCCTCAGAGGATGTCTCAGCCAGCAAGGGCAGGGACAGACAAGATGTGAAAACCAGAGGCCTTCAAAAAGCTGTGTTTGGAGGCTCTTCATCACCATCCTACTCATTAGAGCATGATAAATGCCCAAGCAAAGCTGCTTTGGAGCCTTGAAAGTACCCAGAGCAGAACATTTTAATATTAATAATAAAAAGCAACCGTGACAGCTAGAGGGACTCCCCTGAATCCAGAAATTCCCTTTCCAAAAAAACCCAAAAACCTGTTCTTTGGTCTTCTGGGGACATGTAGCAGAAACTGAGATTTACTGCTTGCTCAGTCCATAGCCTGGGCAGACCCTCACCTTTTGCAAACCACTCCAAGGATTCAGTTTCTCTCATTTCCCACCACCCTGGGTACCTCCTCTATCCCAGATCTGTACTCTTCAACCATTTTTTTTTTTTTTTTTTTTTTTACTGTAACATAACCAAAGAAAACAATTCAGCTTTTTCCAAGGATAAAGTGTCATCAAATACTCCAGGGGGAAAGTCAGAGAAAGGCCAAAGGAATCGATAGATCTGCATCCAGGCTCAAATAACAGCCAATAAGTAATCAGAGCATCTTGAAAACAACTTTATTGAACATCCCTGTCCAATGGGAAGAGGCACCAGGATGCCAGGAAAATGCTGACATGATCTCCTCCATCAGGGCAGGCAAGTCTGGACCAATTCCTTGATGATGTTTTTCTTGGACCACGTGCAAATCTTAGAGGTGTGAACCCTTCCCAATTTCTCCAGATCTTATCTTTTCCTTCCCTGTTTCATGGGGGCATGAAAGGAGATCCCAGCTGCCTCCAGAAGAAGCAGCCAAGAAAAAAGTGGTGCCTGGAGGGATAAAGTCCAGCAAAGCTTCTGAAATGCAACCTGAGCCCTTTGCACTTGGTTTCTCCTCCTCGTCTACAAATAGGGAGGACAAGGATTCATCCCCAGACAGAAAAAGTTGTTTTTTGTTTTTTTTTTTAACTTGTGCAGCAAGCAGAGCGAGCCCAGCTCTGGGTCTGAGTACAAGGGATGAACAACATGAGATGGAAGGAACAGGGATAAAATAGCACAGCAGCTTCATAGATATATGGCCCATTTTCCCTAAAAAAAACCACACCCCTGCCCTCCAAAAAAAATGAAAAAAAAAAAAAAAAAAAGAAAAAAGAAAAAAGAGAAAAGAAGACAAAAAAGAAAGAAGAAAGAAGAGAGAACAAGCAACAAACTAGAAAGAAATAAGAAAAAAGAAAAGAGAATAAAGAAATATGGCCCATTTTCCCTAAAAAAAAACAAAACAAAACACCCCCGCCTTACAAAGAAAATGAAAAAAAAGAAAAAAGATAGAAGAGAGAAAAAAAGACAAAAAAGAGAGAAGAAAGAAGAAGAAAGAAGGAACAAGAAAGAAGGAAGAAAGAAGAAAGAAGAAAGAAGAAAGAAGAAAGAAGAAAGAAGAAAGAAGAAAGAAGAAAGAGAGAAGAAAGAAGAAGAAAGAAGGAACAAGAAAGAAAGAAGAAAGAAGAAAGAAGAAGGAAGAAGGGGGAAAGAAGAAAGAAGAAAAAAGAGACCAGAGAAAAGAAAAAAGAAAAGAGAAAAAAAGAAGAAAAAAAAAAGAAAAGAGAAAAAAGCAAAAGAAAAAAGAAAAAAGAAAAGAGAAAAAAGAAAAAGAAAAAAGAAAAAAGAAAAAAGAAAAGAAGAAAAAAGAAAAAAAGAAAAAAGAAAAACAAGAAAAGAAAAAAGAAGAGGGAAAAAAAAGAAAAAAAAGAGAGAAAAGAAAAAAGAAAAAAGAGAAAAAAAAAGAAGAAAAAAAAAAGAAAAAAAAAAAAAAGAAAAAAGCCAATACCAGCAAAGCTTTTCCAGAGGAACCATAACACCACACAACAGCCAAGCAAATCTCTGCCGTGTCCTTATTTTATTTTTGCCCCTCCCTGCACTTCAGAAAGAGGGAAAAAAGAGGTTAAATTTTGAATTTTTCACAACTGCTTCACAATTTTCACAATCTCCCTGCTTGCAAAAGGCACAATCCTTTTGGTCAGCCCTGAAAATAGTTAAAAATTCTGGTTTCTCCCATCGTGCCCACTGCAAACTCCTCAGGCTCTGGGATGCCAGGAAGAGGAACATTGCAGAGCAACTGCATCCAGGTAATTAACCCATGGCATTTTCCAGGAAAAAGACCATTTTCAAGAAGAGGCTGAACTGGATAATTCAGTTTTTAATATTCACAAAGCTGAGAGAAAGATCTGCAGTGACCCTGGGAGTCACCTCCCAAGCTCAGAGCCCACGAAAACCAAGTCCCTCATCACAGACAGCAAATCAATCCTGACACCCTCCCTACCCTCTGAGCAAATGAAAATCATTTTTAAAGCCCAGCAAACTCTGACATCTGGAATTTGAGTGCAACAGGACCCCGAGGAGGATAAATAGCAGCAATTTTATAGAGCACTCAGCGACAGAGGACTCCTTCCCTACCCTTCCAAATAATTAAGTTCAGATGTATCTAAATTATATGGAAGGATATAATTATATATATATTTATTATATATATATTTATTATATATTTATTTATATATATTTATTATATATATATTTCTTGTAGAAAGCTACAAGAAATAGGTGTAGTAGCCAGATGCAGAAGAAGCACATTAATTATTTCACAAGCTTTCATCATTGGTGTTAGTGCCCTTCCAGAGGAAAGATGGCTTAATAAGAGAGTGGAGTCCTCCTGAAGCAAAATTTCAGGAAGCCAAGAAAAACAAACCATAATCCTGAGTCAAGCCAGCACTGTGATCACAGACACAAGTGTTTGAACAAAGCTCAAGATGTTGATACATGAATTACTAAGCTCAAAGCCTCCTTTTCACCAAGTCAGAAGAGAGACAAAAAGCATTTCATCCCTTCCCAAAAATTCACCAGGACTTTTGTTCAGTGCTCTTTTTCCTCAAGCGTGGCCACGTATTTATTCTTTCATCCATTTGCTGATTCTTTATTCCTCCTCTTTTGTCTCTGAGCACCCAGGGAAGAGGGTGTAAGCTCTCAATTTTGGGATGGGCTGACCCCTTCTCTGTGCTCAGTGCTCTTCAGGAGGATGGGAATTGACTCATTCTCTCATCATTGTGAAAAGCCATTTAAAAAAAGGCAATTTCTTGTTGCCAGGAATAATAATTCCTTCATAAAAATAAAAGGAAAAAAATCTCTTGTAGCAATAAAAAAGTAAAAAACCTCAGAGGTAGGGTTGGAAAACAAAAGTAAAAATTCCCAAGCCCCTTTTTCAAAGCAGATCCTTCCTAAAGCCTCACAATAAAGTATCTTTAGCACTTTTACCTCTTTCCTCAGAACTCAAGACACACTTAATTTACTCCTCTTGTTGCCCAAATGACAACTATAACACCAAATATTCAGGATGCAAGTAGGCAGCTATTTTGTCATGATGAATTCTTGCCTGAACATCCATATTCTCTCCCCAACTCTCAAAATCAAAATATTTTTTGATATTTAGCTGCATTTTTCTCACTTGAACCAAGCCCTGATGAGAAGATGGACACAAAGGATTCTACACAAAAATCCAAACCCCAACAAACCAACAGATTCATCCAAGTTAAGGCTTGCAAGGCCATTCCTGGCCTTTACCTAATGTACTCAGTTTTGACCCAAAGCAAAGCAGCACTGTCAGGGACAAAATGAAGCAGAGGGATTCACAGGTTTGGGTACATTTTCACCTTCATGCATTTGTTAAGCTACCATGAGATGAGCAGGACCAAGAGTAGAGAACACCACAGAACAGAGTTTATAGGATCCCCTATAGCACATTACCCAGGACTGCATCCAGAGATGCTCAGGTCCCTCCATCATCCTCTCCCTTGGCCTCTCTCCAGTAGATCCCAGGCTCTCTTGAACTGGGAAGCCCAGAACTGGATGCAGGATTCCAGCTGTGGCCTCACCAGGGGGAGAAAAACCTCCCTCATGAAAAAGGGATCATGAGGATCATGAGAAAAACCTTCCTCATGATCCCAGAAAGAGAATGGGACCAAACCTCTGGTCTTGCCCATCCAGCCCCATAACTGAGGGAAGCAAAGGCCACTCTATTGGACAGAAAAATTAAGAAATTCCATTTTCCTCTCACAAATACAGCTGGGACTGGGGGTGGAACTTGGTTCTATTAATGTTGGCAGAAAGAGACCCATGGGTTGGGTGCTGGGGAGATGTTCACACTATGCAGGTGTAGGTGTTGAAAATGAGAAGGTGGTATCAGGGTTCTTTATATAAGAGGTGTAAGATAATAGGATTTATTTAGCTATATTTATATGAGGTATAAGAGGTTCTTTTTATAGGCAACAAAAAGGGCCAACTTCCTCCAGAGCAAATTTAGATCCTTCAATTGATACTTTTGTTTGGAGTAAACCTCTGCTTGATTCTACATAAAATCATAGAGTGGTTTGGGTTGGAAGGGACCTTCAAGCCCCATAACTGAGGGAAGCAAAGGCCACTCTATTGGACAGATAAATTAAGAAATTCCATTTTCTTCTCACAAATACAGCTGCAGGGTTCTCATCATCACAGCCAGAAGCAGCAGTTTTAGGTTAAATAAACAAAAAAGTACATTCTTAAAGCTGGTTTTGCAACAGGGTCCATCCCTGAGGATTGCATTCCCTGGGGCTGCAAAGCTCTCCAGAAAAAAACCTCCAAACAGCCTTAAAAAGCCTTTAAACCAGCCTGAACCACAGGCTGCTTCTCAAAGGAGGCATCAGAGGAACCTGCCAAGAGCAGGGCCTCAATTGCAAAAGCATCATCATACCTAGCCTTAAAAAGACACAAATTTCTCACCTAGGAACCAACTTCCCAGATATAACTGGGTGGCATTTAATGCATCTGCTGATCTTGCATCTTTCTCCCTTTACAAGACAGACACATTCATGTCTGGATTGCCAGGAAGCTGAAGAGGAGGCAGCAGTGTGCCCAGGTGGCCAAGAAGGCCAATGGCATCCTGGGCTGGCTCAGGAACAGCGTGGCCAGCAGGTCCAGGGAAGGGATTCTGCCCCTGTGCTCAGCTCTGGGGAGGCCAGAGCTTGAGTCCTGTGTCCAGTTCTGGGCCCCTGAGCTCAGGAAGGAGCTTGAGGTGCTGGAGCAGGTCCAAAGGAGGCAACTGGGCTGGTGAAGGGATCCAGCAGAAATGCTGTGAGGAAGGGCTGAGGGAGCTGGGGGTGTTGAGGCTGGAGAAGAGGAGGCTCAGGGGAGACCTCATCACTCTCTCCAAGTCCCTGAAAGGAGGTTGGAGCCAGGGGGGGGTTGGGCTCTTTTCCCAGGCAACTCTCAGCAAGACAAGAGGCCATGGTCTCAAGTTGTGCCAGGGGAGGTTTAGGTTGGACATTAGAAAGAATTTCTTGATGGAGAGGGGGATCAGGCATTGGAATGGGCTGCCCAGGGAAGGGGTGGATTCTCCATCCCTGGAGCTCTTTCAAAAGAGCCTGGATGTGGCACTGAGTGCCATGGGCTGGGAACCACGGGGGGAGTGGATCAAGGGTTGGACTTGAGGAGCTCTGAGCTCCCTTCCAACCCAGCCCATTCTATGATTCTATGATTTGCTGACCAAACACTTGCAAAGTTTTCCTTTCAAATTCATGCCTAGAGTTTTTCCCTGATCCCAAATCCCTGTGGTTTTCAAAGCTGCCTTAAAATATCCTGGTTTGTCCCTACCCTTTGTGTTCTCATCCATTTCAGCACAGAGGAGAGGTGCTTTTAATAGGTCCAGCTGGCATCTGGAAAATTAACTCCATGCTCTGCTCTGCCAGGAGGTCAGCCTGGTTTTAGAATCACAGACTCATGGAATGGTTTGGGTTGGAAGGGACCTTCAAGATCCTCCAGTTCCAAATCCCATCCATGGGCAGGGACCCCTCCCACAGCCCAGGTTGCTCCAAGCCCCATCCAACCTGGGCTGAGACACTGCCAGGGATGGGGCAGCCACAGCTTCCCTGGAAATCCATTCCAGGCTTTCACCACCCTCACAGGAAATAATTTCTCTCCAGGATCTCTTCTCCATCTCCTCTCTTGCAGCTGGAAACCCTTCCCCCTCATCCCATCCCTCCAGGCCCTTGTCCAAAGTCCCTCCCCAGCTTTCCTGGAGCCCTTTCAGGCACTGGAAGCTGCTCCAAGGGCTCCCCAGCACCTTTCCTTCTCCTTCTCCTTCTCCTTCTCCTTCTCCTTCTCCTTCTCCTTCTCCTTCTCCTTCTCCTTCTCCTTCTCCTTCTCCTTCTCCTTCTCCTTCTCCTTCTCCTTCTCCTTCTCCTTCTCCTTCTCCTTCTCCTTCTCCTTCTCCTTCTCCTTCTCCCCACACAAATCCACCACTGCCCCATTGCCTCAGCACCACAGCTCCAGGGCTTGGAAATCCCTCCAGGAATGATGGGGACTCCACCACTGCCCTGGGCAGCCTGGGACAGGGAATTACAACCCTTTCCAGGAAGAAATTGTTCCCAATATCCAACCTAAACCTTTCCAGGTGTAACTTGAGGCCATTTCTTCTTGTTCTGTTGCTTGTTTCTTGGGAGAAGAGACCAACCCCCACCTCACCCCAACCTTTCAGGGAGCTGTAGAGAGGGAGAAGTTCTCCCCTCATCCTCCTTTTCTTCAGGCTGAACACCCCCAGGTCCCTCACCCAATATTCCCCAGATTTGTGTTCCAAACCCCACATCTGATGCACTGAAATCAGTAAAGAGGAGAAGCTGAAGCTGTAGAACTCAGGTTTTAAGTCACTTCAAGGAGGACATAGACAGAAAAAGCAACAAAAACCTATGACTTTTTTTTTTAAACCAGGAGTTTCCACCCAGTTTTAATTGCCCAGCACAACCAGAGCAAGTTGTTCCTGAAAAAGTTCTTTGCACACTTCTAACAACCAACCAAAAAAAAAAGAAAAAAAAGTGGAAAAATATGAATCCCAAAGCTCAGCAGAAGGAACACACACTGCCTGCTTCTGAGAAGTGCCACGAATGTCTCCTCACTCTTTTCTTGACAGATCTCAAAGCAGGGGACAAATAATCTCTTTCTCAGTCTGGTGTTGCCTTAAAATCAGCATCATCAAGAAGAAGAGCACAAGAACTCCTCGTCCTCAGCAAGCTCAAGCACAAATGAGACATCTGAGTTAAAAGGATGTTAAAAGGAGTTCTCATATGAACTGTCTGATGTTACTTGTATTGCAGCCCTCAAACAAAGAGAGCACAGGAAAAGGGAGAAGAAAACAGATCAGTAAAGACAGGAGGGGAAGAAGTGTGTGCTAATTAAATAAAAACCACAAAGCCCCTCGTGTCATTCTGCTGCCAAGGAAAGGGAAAAAAGAAAAAGTTCATCCAAGGCAATGTTAGATTCTGACCAAACCCGTGTTGCAGAAATGGAGAAGCTGGAGCCTTTCCTTCCCCCTGTTGTTTTTTCCAACCTCAGATCCTCTGGAGACTCCAAAGAAATTGTTCCTAGCAGGAACACCACCCCCTCAGCCATTCCTACAGAGGTGACTACAAAGCACCAGTGCTAAAATCCTTTTTCCCTGGACCACATTCACCTTTCCAACTTCCCTGCAGCTTTCTGAAGAAGGGAAGGCCAGAAGTGGCTTCAGAAACCATCCCAGCATCTCATTGCTTTTTATTTCCTTCATTAAACACATTCTGCATTCCAAGGCACCTCTGGAAAGCACTTTGATCAGTGGCAACAATTATAATGGGGGCCTTAGGAGTCACTTCAGCCTCTTCTGACTCTCTAATAGCTTTAAACACTAGTTGCAAGTGTTGGAAAAATCTCAGCTTTAATTTGTTTTCAAGCCACAGAGGCACTGGACTAATAAATTGAGTGCTGGCCTCTCATAAAGCAGTTCTGCTTGTGAAGCAGTGTGCAAACACAAACAGATGTTTCCAAAATTCCCCCTCTGGTGTGATATCCACTGGTGCTGATGGAAGTCATTTGCAAAGCAATGATGGAGCAACAACCTTCAGAGCAGCATCTGAAGGGGAAGGTGACTGCCCTCATCTGCAGACAAGTCAGAGGGAGTGAAGGGAGGAGAGGAAAGGGGTTTTAATCCCCAAAGATGTCAAAGAATCACAGAACAATTCAGGTTGGAAGGGACCTTTCAAACTCAGCCAGTCCAACCTCCCTGCAATGAGCATCTTCAGTTGGATCAGGTTGCTCAGGGTCCCAGCTGACCTGACCTGGAATGGTTTTGGTGGTGGGGCATCTACAACCTCTCTGGGCCAATGTCTCACCACCCCTCATCCTAAAAGATTACTTCCCAGTATCTAGTCTGAGTCTCCCACCTTTCAGTTTAAAACCCTGTCAGGGTTTAACACTGTCCTGGCAATTAAACCAATTAACAGATGCTCCCTGTTAATCCCCCCTCTGCTCCCTGATAAAGAAAGGAGAGAGAATAAGGGAGAGAGACTGATGGGTTGGGAACTAAACTACACAGCTTTAAGGAAACAGGAATGAGAAATTGGAAAAAATTAATGAATATATACAAATAGACAGGAAAATGGATCCCAGGTTCCTCCCCCCTTTCCCCCAATAACTCTCACATCACCACCCAGGCTGCAGGGCAGCCCTGGGAAAATCCAGGCTGGAATCCTGGAGTCAGCAGCAGTTGGGAGCTGGAGGCAGGAACACACAGATTCAGGCTGGGATGGATCAGGAGCACAGGCAGAGGAAGGGATGGGATCCTCCCAGGATGCCCAAGCAAAGAGGGAGAGGGGAAGAAGGGGAAGCAGGAAGGGGTTTGAGCCTGGGGATCCCTCCAATTTCTCCTGAGGATGAGGTGGATGGGATGGAATCCTCTGGTTGCTCAATTCTGGCATCTCTCTTGTCCCTTCCTCCCCAAAGGAGGGTTCCAGGTGGGACCTCTTGACTCCTTTTCTCCTTCTGGAGGGCAAAATGTTCCTCAGAGCTGAGCAGTGTCCCTGGTTCTGCACCCCAGGCTCCAGCTGGAACTGTAACCATGGAGTGGGATCAGTCCCAGCAGCAGCCACTGCCTGAGAAACTTGCTGTTCATTTCAGCAGTGCAGCTGCTTACAAGAGACTCAGCTGAAAGCAAAAGGCCAAGGCAGAAAATTCCCTTTATCCTGCCCCAAACCAGGACAAGCCCTTACCTCTTCTCCTATGACTACAGACCCTCCCAAAAAGTTGTTCCTATCTTTTTTCTAAGCCTCCTTTGAGCACTGGAAGGTCACCATGAGGCCTCCCCAAAGCCTTCTCTTCTCCAGGGTGAACCACCCTAAAACTCTCACAGCCTTTCCTCATAGTAGAGATGCTCCAGCCCTCTGGATGTCTTGAAGAGCTCCACAAGGCAGCCCTCAACAAGAAAAAGGGGTCCAGGTCATGTACCCCTGGAAACAAAACAGGTCCAAGAGTACCTTAAAGCCCATCAGAGAAACAAGCCCCAAAAGGACAGAGGAAACCAACCAGCAATTCCTTCCAGCAGCTTTTGTGGGTTGGTGCCAACCACATCACCCCAACCCCTCCTGTGACAGGTTGCCACCATCCATCAGGGTTTCTGTGCTTGTCCAGCAACATTTTGGAGGATGTTGCAGGAGATTTTGTAGCCTGAACCTGGACTGGAGACCAACCCATCCATCACTGCTGGCAGCATCCCAGGGAAAGACATCCCCCAGGGAAGTTGGTGTGTCCTGCTCACATCATCCACACTGACAGCAGAGCTTCCAGCTGCATGACAAGTTGGAGAAGGAGTGATAATTGATAAGGAGAATAATTCCATTCCATGGGCAGTGGAATTATCTCAGGAATCACACCTCGATGAAGAGAGCAGAGAACTCTGTGAGGCCTTAACCCTGCTGAAAAATATAAATGTTTAGTTCCAGCTGTCAGCTGGCTCAATACCTTAAAGATTGGAGATTGGAGAAGATAATTGATAAGGAAAATAATCCAGTTGCAGGGGCAGTGGAATCATCTCAGGAATCACTCCTCAATGGAGAGAGCAGAGAACTCTGTGAGGCCTTAACCCTGCTGCAAAATAAATGTTTAGTTCCAGCTGTCAGCTGGCTCAATAACTTAAAGATTGGAGATTGGAGAAGATAATTGATAAGGAAAATAATTTAGTTGCAGGGGCAGTGGAATTATTTCAGGAATCACACCTTGATGGAAGGAGCAGAGAACTCTGTGAGGCCTTAACCAGGCTGCAAAATAAATGTTTTGTTCCAGCTGTCAGCTGGCTCAATACCTTAAAGCATCCTGACAGATCAGTCAACCAAGGACTAAAAAATTCCCTCAGCACAGATCTAACACAAGGATCCCTTCAGCAATGGTTCCAGACCAGACTGAGCAGCCTGGTTTAGTGGGAGGTGTCCCTGCCCATGGGAGAGGGGGTTGGAACTGGATGAGAGCTGGATTTCTGCAGCTTGGAGAAGAGGAGAATGAGGGGTGAGCTCAGGAATGTCTATAAATATGTAAAGAATGAGTGCCAGGAGGATGGAGCCAGGAGCTTCACAGTGATGTCCACTGACAGGACAAGGGGCAATGGGTACAAACTGGAGCACAGGAAGTTCCAGATAAATATAAGGAAAAATGTCACTGTGAGGGTGAGGGAGCCCTGGCCCAGGCTGCCCAGGGAGGTTGTGGAGTCTCCTTCTTTGGTCTCATTCAAACCCCCCCTGGATGTGTCCCTGTGTCACCTGCTGGAGGTGACCCTGCTCTGGCAGGGGGGTTGCACTCAATGATCTTTTGGGGTCTCTTCCAACCCCTCACTTTCTGTGATTCTGTGCTGTGTTGCTCTGCCTTTGATAACTTCTCTCTCATTGGTATTTAAGAACTTCTCAGTGATGTTAGGCTTTTCTCAGTGGTGACCAGTGATAGGACAAGGGGTAATGGGTGTAAATTGGAGCATAGGAGGTTCAAGTTGAATATCCGAAAAATTTTTTTTACTGTAAGGGTGACAGAGCCCTGGAACAGGCTGCCCAGGGGGGTTGTGGAGTCTCCTTCACTGGAGACATTCAAAACCCACCTGGACACGTTCCTAGGTGATGGACTCTAGGGGGCCCTGCTCTGGCAGGGGGGGTTGGACTAGATGATCTTTCGAGGTCCCTTCCAACCCCTAGGATTCTAGGATTCTATGATATGTCCAGTGACAGGACAAGGGGCAATGGGTAGAAACTGGAGCACAGGAGGTTCCATAGAAATATAAGGAAGAATTTTTTCCCTGTGAGGGTGAGGGAGCCCTGGCCCAGGCTGCCCAGGGAGGTTGTGGAGTCTCCTTCTCTGGGGACACTCAAACCCCCCCTGGATGTGTCCCTGTGTCACCTGCTGGAGGTGACCCTGCTCTGGCAGGGGGGTTGGACTGGATGAGGTCCCTTCCAACTTTCTGTGATCTTCAAGGTCCCTTCCAACCCAAACCATTTGATGACTCTACGAAGACCAAAAAAAGCTTGTTTCATACCAAAGCACCAGGAGGAGGCATCACTGGCAGAAAAACCAAGAAGAAACTTGGTAACTGGATGCAGAAAGACTTAAAAACAACCAGGAAAAGGAAGATTGAGCCTCAGCCACAGCTTCCCTCCCATCCTCTGCTCTCCCAGGCTGACAACTGAGACAGAGATGCAATTGAAATGTTAATGAGGAGAGGCTCTGGCAATCAGGGACTCCATAATTTAGAGGGGAATTCGTGTGTTTTGCCAAAGAGACAAGAAATGTAATTAGAGTGTCCTGGCCTCCAAGTCTGCTGCAGATTTCCAAGCAAATCCTAAGAGGTGCCTTTGCCTCCCAGGAGCATCTGCACCCAAGCCAAGCTCTGAGCTTGGGGAGGCTCAGGCACCAGACACCTTGACCCCAAGCAGAGTTTCCAATCCAAATCCTCACCCAGAAAAAAACAAAAAACAAAACAAAACAAAAAAACAAAAACAAAAACAAAAAAAAACCCACAAAAAAACCCCCACTAAAAAAGAAGCCACCCAAAAAACCAAAAACAAACCCAAACCCAAACCAGAACCCCACCACATGCACTGACTGATGTGAAAGATGGAGAGACCACAGAGAGAAGGAGATTCTCACTTCTTATCACAGAATCCCAGACTGGTTTAGGTTGCAAGGGACCTTCCAGCTCCTCCAGCTCCAACCCCTGCATGGGCAGGGACCCCTCCCACAGCCCAGGTTGCTCCAAGCCCCATCCAACCTGGGCTGAGACACTGCCAGGGATGGGGCAGCCACAGCTTCCTTGGGCACCCTGGGACAGGGGCTCAGCACCCTCACACCAAACAATTTCTCCCTCCCATCTCCTCTCCATCTCCCCTCTTGCAGCTGGAAACCCTTCCCTCTCATCCCATCCCTCCAGGCCCTTGTCCAAAGTTCCTCCCCAGCTTTCCTGGAGCCCCTTCAGGTGCTGGAAGCTGCTCCAAGGGCTCCCCACAACCTTCTCCTTCTCCTTCTCCTTCTCCTTCTCCTTCTCCCTCTCCTCCTCCTTCTTCTCTCCTCTCCCCTCTCCCCTCTCTCCTCTCCTCTCTCTTCTCCAGGCTGAACACACCCAACTCTCTCAACCTGTTCCAGGCTCTCCCCAGCCTCAAATTCCAGAATTTCTTCCCCATCTCCAACCTCAATCTCCCCTTTCTCTCCAAGTTTTAACCCATTTCCCTTCTCCTCTCCCTACCCCCTCGTGTCCAAAGCCCTCCTCCAGCTTTCCTGGAGGCTTCTTCCTCACCATCCCTCAGCTGTAACTCCTGAGATGTTCTCACATCAATCTGCTTTTAAGGAATGACTTCAGGATGTGAAAAGTTCAGTTTCCTAGAGCAGGAAAAAAAAAAGTGCTTTTTTGAATTTTGCCAGCCTTTCTAGGAATGGGAGAAAGGAATAACTTAAAATAATTCAGCCTGGCTGCTCCACAGAGAAGTTTATTCAGTGCTCCCTGGAGTGAGCACAGCATCTCATACTCCACTGCACCATTTCCCCAGAGGGCTTCTGCTCTCAGAGTGAAGACAAGAGGCCTGGAGAATTGCTCCAGGGAATATCACAGACAGTGAGGACACTGTATCCCAGATGTCACATGGAAGGGCCTGGAGACATCAGTGTCCTCCTGCAGCCAGTCCACTGCCCAAAAGCCTTTTATGGCATCTTCAGAGATAAAAAATACCACCTCTTCCTGCCACTCCATCCACCTCTACTCATTTATATATGCCAGGAGGAAGAAGTTTATGCCAGTTACTTGGCCACACACTACAGGAGGGGAAAAGAACCCTAATAAACATGTAAATATCCAATGAGACCAATTCTACTCCAAATGCCTTTCTCCAGGGAGACCTTAGAGCACTTTCCAGTGCCTGAAGTGGCTCCAGGAAAGCTGGGGAGGGACTTTGGACAAGGGCCTGGAGGGATGGGATGAGGGGGAAGGGTTTCAAGATTAAAAAATGGTGGATTTGTTTGAGGTCCTAGGAAGAAATTCTTTTCTGTGAAGGTGGTGAGACACTGGACCAGGTTTTCCAGAGAAGCTGCCCCATCCCTGGAAGTGTCTCAGGGCAGGTTGGATGGAGCTGGGAGTAACTTGGTCCAGTGGAAGTTGCCCCTTGGAACTGGCAGGGGAGTAGGAATCAGATGGTTTCTAAGGTCCCTTCCAACCCAAACCATTCAATGATCCAGTAAGACAGATACTGCTTAAAATGCTAGAAAAGCAGAGAGAAATGATCAATACATCTTGTCTACCAAGGTTTAGGCAGTTTAAATGCATTCCTAACATATTTTCCAACCTGACAATGGGTGGCACAGCCCACATCCAGTTAAGACTTCAGCTCACATCACCTCAATGCAGAAAAAAATCACATTTCTTGGGTCAGGACAATATTTGATCCCCAAGCAATGGTGCATGCAAACATTAACCAGCTCAGCACCACTGCAGCTCTTTCCAGCCCTTGTTTTCAGAGCACTGAAAGTGTTAAATGACATTTCATTGGTATGAAGCCAGACCTCCCCATCAACAAATGTAGAAGAAAGATTAAATTGCCACTTTGAAAGCAAAAAAAAAAATGAAAAAAACAGAGCCAGACCCCAAATCTGTGTTTACTTCACCACCTCCCATCCTGTTGATCATTCAAGGCTTTTATTACAATTTTTTAAAAAGCAAAACAAGGAAAGGCAGAATATTAAGGCAAGAAACACAAGCACAGATCTTTCTCAACACTGCTGAGAAAGATCAAAGTACCAAAAAGAACCAAAAAAAAACCCAACAACCCAACCTTAGGACCAAATGCAATTTTTATCATCACTTTGAGTCATCTCTGACAACAGACAGAGTAACACACAGCTCCAGCATCCCCACTCCACATCTTGGTTAGAAAAACTCCTGCAGAAACCAAGCAGCTCCCTGTGTCCTAAAAATCTGGCACTTTAGGGAGGAGGCTGAAGATTTGGCACCACCACCTAAGGAAACATCTTGCAGCTTGGGATGGGGTCATTCTGGGTGAACCAGGGGAAAAGGTTGTAGGGTTTTTGGTAACCATCAAAGCAAACCCATATTTATTTAGTGGATTTTATTCCAAAAGGATGATCACAAGAAGCAATAAAAAGCAGCAGCTCCTGGTGATGCTCCAGTTTACCCAAGCAGAAATAAGCTCCTTAACTAAAACTTCTGGGTGGTTTGGTTCATATCAGTCCATTTGCTTTCTGAAATCCACCACTTGAGTCAGAGCCATCCAGCCCTTGGAGAGATGTTTCTAAGAGGAATTCCACCTCTTTGGCCCAATAATCAGCTCAAGATCACCAAATCTCTGCCAGTGTAAAGGAACTTGATCAAACCTTGAAGGACACGTTGATTTTGGAATCCTGGTGGGCCAGATGGGTTTGTATTTCACATTAATAAACCCACTGTGAAGTCAACTGGTTCCTCACCTCAGGCTCCATCAGACAAAATTCCCAATGCTTTGGGAAGAGGAAAGAGTCATTATTCAAGGGGTACTGAGATACCACCAAACACCCCAGGGCAAACAAGTCCATGGCCTGGATAATCAGTATTGTAAAAAGCAGGGCACAAATATTCCAAACCAAACCAGAAAGTCAAATAAGGAACCCAAGTTGAAAAAAAACACCAAAAGCAAATGCTTGGCTTAACATCATCCAACAAGTGCTGACAGCCCAGCATGGGGGTTGTTACTTCTAAGAGTGTTATTTTACACCCAAATCAGACTTTGTTGGGTTGAAATCAAGAGCACTGATTTGGCTGCATCAAGAGAAAGGTGGGCAGCAGGTCAAGGGAGGGGATTCTCCCCCTCTGCTCTCCTGAGACCCCACCTGGAGTTCTGCATCCAGGTCTGGAGCTCCTGGTACAAGAAAAACCTGGAAGTGGTGGGATGAGTCCAGGGAAGGTCCAGGAGGATGCTCAGAGGGTTGGAGCAGCTCTGGAGTGAGGACACTGAGAGAGTTGGGGGTGTTCAGTCTGGAGAGGAGAAGGCTCCAAGGAGAGCTCAGAGCAACCTTCATAGATCTGAAGGGGCTCCAGGAAAGCTGGGGAGGGACTTGTGAGGATGTCAGGGAGGGACAGGACATGGGGAATGGATTCAAACTGGAGGAGGGGAGATGGAGATTGGAAATGAGGAAGAAGTTCTTCACCATGAGGGTGGTGAGAGCCTGGCACAGGTTGTCCAGAGAGGTGGTGGAAGATTCCCCATCCATCCCTGGAAGTTTTTAAGGCCAGGTTGGATGGGGCTCTGAGCAACCTGGGCTGTGGGAGGGGTCCCTGCCCATGGCAGGGGGGTTGGAACTGGAGGAGCTTTAAAATTCCTTCCAACCCAAAACATTCCATGATTTTGTGATTAGGCAACAAGAAGGCTCTGAGGAGACCCTATTGCAGCCTTGCAGTATCTGAAGGGGGCTACAAGAAAGCTTTTTAGGATGTCAGAGAGTGATAGGATATGTGGGAATGGATTCAAACTGGAGGAGGGGAGATGGAGATTGGAAGTTAGGAAGAAGTTCTTCACCATGAGGGTGGGGAGAGCCTGGCACAGGCTGCCCAGAGAGGTGGTGGAGGCCCCATCCCTGGAAGTTTTTAAGGCCAGGCTGGATGGGGCTTGGAGCAACCTGATCTGGTGGGAGGTGTCCCTGCCCATGGCAGGGGGGTTGGACCTGGATGATCTTAAAGGTCCCTTCCTTGCAAATTCCATGATTCTATGAATCTATGAAATCACAATAAATCCATTGCCTCACCTTTACCCACAGCCTTGAAGAAAGAAAAACAAAGGCAAAGCACTCTCCCACGCATTTGCAGTGCTTGGCATCCCTTTCACATCCATGATCCTACTGATAAAGGAGGTTTGGACAGTCTCAGAGGTGATGGACTGAGCTCTGTGTCCTACAGCATGGTCCAGGTTCCATCGTCTCCAAGAGTCATGCACCCCACCTTCCTCCCATCAGAGAGGATACATCTGGCTGGGATGTGCCCCTGTAGAGCATCACAATCCATCTGGATGTGAATTAGGATGGAAAATCCTGGAAATGTTCAAAGAGAGACTGGGTAGATGTCCCTGCCCATGCAGGTTGGAACTCAATGGTCTTTAAGGTCCCTTCCAACCAAACCAATCTGTGAATCTACAATCCAGGCAGTAAATCTGAATTATGATGCTATCCATAGGTTTCCAGATTGACACGGATGGCAGTGCTGAACCATGATCCCTTTTTCCCAGAGCACATTCTGGGGTCCTGTCACAACTCAGCAGTTTGAGAAGACCAAAAAGCAGAGGACAGAATTATTAGAGGACAGAATATTCAGCAAGGCCTTCGACACTGTCTCCCACAGCATCCTCCTGAGAAAGCTGACTGCCCACAGCTTGGACAAGTGTACTCTGCACTAGATTAAGAATTGGCTGGAGGGCCGGGCCCAGAGAGTGGTGCTGAATGGGGCTGCTTCCAGTTGGCGGCCGGTCACCAGCGGTGTCCCCCAGGGATCAGTACTGGGCCCAGTCCTGTTCAATATCTTCATTGATGACTTGGATGAGGGGATTGAGTCCATCATCAGCAAGTTTGCTGATGACACCAAGCTGGGGAGAAGTGTTGATCAGCTGGAAGGCAGGAGGATTCTGCAGAGGGACCTGGACAGACTGGAGAGATGGGCTGACTCCAATGGGATGAGGTTCAACAAGGCCAAGTGCCGGGTCCTGCACTTTGGCCACAACAACCCCATGGGGAGCTCCAGGCTGGGCACAGAGTGGTTGGAGAGCAGCCAGGCAGAAAGGGACCTGGGAGTCTGGAATGACAGGAAGATGAACAGGAGCCAGCAGTGTGCCCAGGTAGCCAAGAAGGCCAATGGCATCCTGGCCTGGATCAGAAACAGCATCACCAGCAGGTCCAAGGAGGTGATTCTGCCCCTGTGCTCAGCTCTGGTGAGGCCACACCTCGAGTACTGTGTCCAGTTCTGGGCCCCTCAGTTCAAGAAGGAGATTGAGGTCCTCGAACAGGTCCAAAGGAGGGCAACCAGGCTGGTGAAGGGACTCGAACACAGACCCTATGAGGAGAGGCTGAGGGAGCTGGGGGTGTTGAGGCTGGAGAAGAGGAGGCTCAGGGGAGACCTCACCACTCTCTACAACTCCCTGAAAGGAGGTTGGAGCCAGGGGGGGGTTGGTCTCTTTTCCCAGGCAACTCTCAGCAAGACAAGAGGCCATGGTCTTAAATTGTGCCGGGGGAAGTTCAGATTGGATATTAGAAAGAATTTTTTCACGGAAAGGGTGATCAGACATTGGAACGGGCTGCCTGGGGGGGTGGTGGACTCTTCATCCCTGGAGACATTTAAAAAGCGACTCGATATGGCACTCAGTGCCATGGTCTGGTGACTGTGGCAGTAGTTGTTCAAGGGTTGGACTCGATGATCTCTGAGGTCCCTTCCAACCCAGCCTATTCTATGATTCTATGATTCTATGATTCTCTATTACTCCCCCTCCCCAAAGGGAAGAAAAAAAAGGGGAATAAAACTTAAAGTTGGAAATTAAAAAAAACCTGGAAACAGATTTATTGGAACAGGGGAAAGGCAATAACATGAGGGATAAAGAACAAAGGGTTGTAAACCCTTTTTCTTTAGTTTCCCTGACCCCAAATGAACCATTCCTGGTAAATCAGGTAATGAGATACAGCCCCATGACTTCATATCCTGCATTTTAGGAAGGACTTTGTAAAGTGACACAATACAGAGCTCAAGCCAAAACCCATCTCCTGGTTCCTTCTTCCACCAGTTTCCCCCTGATCAGGTCACTTTTTGAGTGGCTCTGCTGCTCAGCACCTCTCAGGAGGTCTCAGGACCCTACACCAAGTCACCAGGAAAGAAAATGAGGGGGGGAAATGGGAGTGAGGGAAAAACCTGAAGAGAAAAAAACTAAACTCAACAAAACCAAACAAAACCCCACAAAACACTCAAGGAAAAAAAAAAAAAAAAAAAAAAAAAAAGAAAAAAGAAAAAAGAAAGAAAAAAAAAACCCCAAGGAAATCCAAACAAAAAACTCAAAACAAGCAAACAACTCCCCCCAGGACCACCATCCCCCCCCCCAAAAAAACCCCAAAACCAAAAACCAAACAAAAAAAACCCAAAACCAAACCAACCAAAAAAACCAAAAAACCAAACCCACACCTTAAAATCTCCATTTTGTTTTTAATTAAGAACAGTTGCAAATCTAAAGCTGCTGAAAGCCAGCACCAGCACACATCACTCTATTCACTATTTATTCTCTCTGAAAAATAATTAAAACCTTGAAGCACAGCTCGTGGCTCACTGTCCCTGCACTGAGGAACTATTCAAAAGACAACTCTGGGCAGAGTTCATCATAAACCCCCCAAAAATTCATTTTCCAGCTATCCCTTCCTCCAGCCCTCTGGGTTCATCCCAATGAACCCCCAAGAGGATAAAACCCAGGTTGCCTTAAAGGATTTTTGCTGTCACCTCAGCCCAGGGTAGCCAGAAGGACTCTTTTTATTTGATTTTTTTAATTCTGTTCCTTTTTTAGGAAACACCAGGCCACCTCCCTTTTGGTTTAATGAATTTGCATAAAGGAAAGGGCTGTCCCCGTGGCTAAATTCTAAATAAAGTTTGAAACACCAGCAACTCTGCTTTGCTTCTGCTGCAAACAACCCTGTAACTTCAGAAATACTTTAATTCAAATTAACTTCCAGGTTCTACAGCTACATGCAGCCCAACACAAAGAAAAAGAATTTTTTTACTTTTATTGAAATAATAATGAAAAACAACCGTGGATGAAAGGGATAAAGTTTTCCTCCAGCTCTAACTTAAACAAATGAATATATAAAATTCTTCCCAGATCTCTGCTTGAAGGCTCATAAATACACAAAGAAAACCTTTCAGAGATTTATCTGCTGCCCATAAATACTGTGGTTTATTAGGGCAAGTGGCAAGCTCTGGGTGAGGGACTGATGCTAGAACTGATGAAATTAAACCTAATGAGAATATCCACTGAATTACAGAGCAGAGAGTTGCTCAAAACCCTCTTTCAGACAGCCAGGAAAATGGGAAAGGGAAAAAAATAATTACTATTTCCCAGGTTGTCTGGAAATTTTCAGTGGGTTTTGCTGAGACACGGAGTCGTACACCAGAACTGGCAACAGATTTTGAAAAAAATAATAATAAAATAAAAATTAAAAAATTAATCAACAAGTCTGCTACTTCTGGGGGGAGTTTTTATTCCCAGAGAGAAATGGGAATGAGCTGCTCTCAGAGGAGCCAAGCTCCCCACATCACATAAATAGTGGATAAATTGTGCCCTGTGATCTTTTTCCATGCCAAGCATCACAGAGAGGACCCAGGCTGGCAGCCACCACTCCTCTCTCTTCTTCTAAATGTGCTTTTACTACTTAGGAAGTATTCAACCACCAAATTCTCCAGCATGATCCAAGTTGTTGCTGTTATTAACCAGCATTTCCATGGAAAACAGACCCATAAATGCTCCAAACCTCTTGATGCTTCAGCATGGGCCAATGTCCTGGCATCAACCTCAACCACTGGAGCAAAAATCTCACGATGCTTTCCTTCAAAACAACTGCTTCTCAGCAGCCCTGCCAGACCAATTCCAAGGAATTACAGGTTGTCCCAGGAAGCTGTGGCTGCCCCATCCCTGGCAGTGTCTCAGCCCAGGTTGGATGGGGCTTGGAGCAACCTGGGCTGTGGGAGGGGTCCCTGCCCATGCAGGGGTTGGGACTGGAGGAGCTGAAAGGTCCCTTCCAACCCAAACCATCCTGTAATTCCATGATAATTAAAAATTTAAAAATGCAGGCAATGCTTGGATCAGAGCCACATCCCCCTCACTGGAAGATGAGCACAAGGAGCTCCACTGAGCAGTGAGCTCTGCCAGAAGCCAAGGGAAGGGAAGAAGGGAGCACAGAGCACACCCAAGCACCCATTGCTCCTCCCAACCACCCCATGCTGGACCCTGGCAAGGACAGAGGTGCCAGAGGACTTTCTGTCTGACCCAGCTGGCCAAGTCCTCTGTGCTTGCACTTTGCTCCCTCATCCATCACCCTATCAATACCCAGAATTATTTCTCTCACGTGCTGAGGTACCAGAGGCCAATGGCACATCTGGCAACAAAAGCCATTCACCATAATCCTCAAACCCCACTCTTTGTCCAAGGAAGCTGTGGCTGCCCCATCCCTGGCAGTGTCTCAGCCCAGGTTGGATGGGGCTTGGAGCAACCTGGGCTGTGGGAGGGGTCCCTGCCCATCCAGGGGCTGGAACTGGAGGAGCTTTGTGGTCCCTTTGAACCCAAACCATTCTATGATTCTGTGATTCCAAGATCTTTTCATTAGAATCATCCAATGGTTGGTTGAGTTTTCCAAGCACCTGCACGAGGCCCTGTGAGCATTCCAGGCTTTCATCAACTGAAGACAACAAAAATCAGCAAAAGAGTAACAAACCAAGAGGACAAAATGATCATAAAAAGAATCTGGGTGTAGGCATCAAGCATGCACTTAGGGAAGTGCTTCAGGAGTACCAGATGCCCCCAGGCAGGACTGCAGGAGCTGGAAGGTGAGGACTGAAAACTCTCACAGGTTGTCCAGACCTTCAGGTGGCACTGGTGACACAGATGTCAACCAAAGCCACCATCAGAGAAGGCTCCAGGAAGACCTTGGAGCAGCTTCCAGTGCCTGAAAGGGACCTACAGGGAAGCTGGGGAGGGACTTTGGACAGGGGCATGGAGTGATGGGATAAGGGGGGACAGTTTCAAACTGCAGGAAGGAAGATCTAGATTGGGTCTTAGGAAGAAATTGTTGAATTTGAGGGTGCTGAGCCCCTGTCCCAGGTTGCTCAAGGAAGCTGTGGCTGCCCCATCCCTGGCAGTGTCTCAGCCCAGGTTGGATGAAAGGAAAAGGAAAAGGAAAAGGAAAAGGAAAAGGAAAAGGAAAAGGAAAAGGAAAAGGAACAGGAACAGGAACAGGAACAGGAAAAGAAGAAAAGGAAAAGAGAAAAAAAAGAGAGAAAAAGAGAGAAAAAGAAAAGAGAAAAGAAGGAAAAGAAAAGAGAGAAGAAGAAAAAGAAGAAGAAAAAGAAGAAAAAGAAGAAGAAAAGGAAGAAGAAAAAGAAGAAAAGGAGAAAGAAAAAAGAAAAAGAAAAAGAAAAGGAAAAAGAAAAAGAAAAAGAAAAGGAAAAAGAAAAAGAAAAAGAAAAAGAAAAAGAAAAAGAAAAAGAAAAAGAAAAAAGAAAAAGAAAAAAGAAAAAGAAAAAGAAAAAGAAAAAGAAAAAGAAAAAGAAAAAGAAAAAAGAAAAAGAAAAAAGAAAAAGAAAAAGAAAAAGAAAAAGAAAAAGAAAAAGAAAAAGAAAAAGAAAAAGAAAAAGAAAAAGAAAAAGAAAAAGAAAAAGAAAAAGCAGAGGAAAAAGGAAAAACAAAGAGAAAAAGAAAAAGGAAAAAGGAAAAAGATTTTTTTTTTAATAGCAATACCAAAAATACCATAAATATTCAGCCAGATGTGATGATTTCTACTCCCATGCAGGTGACTTCTGCCTGAGCCCTGCAGGCCAAGGAAAAAGCTCAGAGCAGCAGAACAATATCCTAGATTAAAAAGTCTGTGAAAATACAATATATGGCTGGAGGTCCTTGGGATCTGGACTCATCCGATTCTCCAGTCACCCGAGGCAGTGTGCTCAGAATTTACTCTGCCACCATTTTATTACTCTAAAAATTCCATGTGTCCACTCTGAGCAATCCCTGTAGAAAATGAAACTTTTCCTTCCAGTTCTAAGATATTGTGAAGTGATGGCTGTGAAAACTGGGAGGGTTTTTCCCTCACTTTCCAGGCAAGTTGATGGACATTAGATAATGAATCCAGGCTGAGGGATTGGGTTGTTCAGCCTGGAGAAGAGGAGGCTCCCAGGTGAGCTCAGAGCAACCTCTCAATATCTGAAGGGGCTCCAAGAAAGCTGGGGTGAGGGCTTTGGACACGGGGGGGAGTAGGAGAGAGGAGAAGGGAAATGGGTTAAAACTTGGAGAAAAAGGGGAGATTGAGGTTGGAGATGGGGAAGGAATTCTGGAATTTGAGGGTGGGGAGAGCCTGGAACAGGTTAGAGAGAGTTGGGGGTGTTCAGCCTGGAGGAGAGAGGAGAGGAGAAGGAGAAGGAGAAGAGAAGGAGAAGGAGAAGGAGAAGGAGAGAGAAGGAGAAGGAGGAAGAAGGAGAAGGAGAAGGAGAAGTGAGAAGGAGAAGGAGAAGGAGAAAGGGGAAGGGAAGAAGGAAGGGGAAGGGAAGGAGAAGGAGAAGGAGAAGGAGAAAGGAGAAGGAGAAGGAGAAGGAGAAGGAGAAGGAGAAGGAGAAGGAGAAGGAGAAGGAGAAGGAGAAGGAGAAGGAGAAGGAGAAGGAGAAGGAGAAGGAGAAGGAGAAGGAGAAGGAGAAGGAGAAGGAGAAGGAGAAGGAGAAGGAGAAGGAGAAGGAGAAGGAGAAGGAGAAGGAGAAGGAGAAGGAGAAGGAGAAGGAGAAGGAGAAGGAGAAGGAGAAGGAGAAGGAGAAGGAGAAGGAGAAGGAGAAGGAGAAGGAGAAGGAGAAGGAGAAGGTTCTGGGGAGACCTTGGAGCAGCTTCCAGCACCTGAAGGGCTCCAGGAAAGCTGGGGAGGGACTTTGGACACGGGCCTGAAGGGATGGGATGAGGGGGAAGGGTTTCCAGCTGCAAGAGGGAAGATGGAGAAGAGATGGGAGGGAGAAATTTTTTGGTGTGAGGGTGCTGAGCCCCTGTCCCAGGGTGCCCAAGGAAGCTGTGGCTGCCCCATCCCTGGCAGTGTCTCAGCCCAGGTTGGATGGGGCTTGGAGCAACCTGGGCTGTGGGAGGGGTCCCTGCACATCCAGGGGTTGGGACTGGAGGAGCTGGAAGGTCCCTTCCAACCCAAACCATCCTGTAATTCCATGATAATTAAAATTTTAAAAATGCAGGCTATGCTTGGATCAGAGCCACATCCCCCTCACTGGAAGATGAGCACAAAGAGCTCCACTGAGCAGTGAGCTCTGCCAGAAGCCAAGGGAGGGGAAGAAGGGAGCACAGAGCACACCCAAGCACCCATTGCTCCTCCCAACCACCCCATGCTGGACCCTGGCAAGGACAGAGGTGCCAGAGGACTTTCTGTCTGACCCAGCTGGCCAAGTCCTCTGTGCTTGCACTTTGCTCCCTCATCCATCACCCTATCAATACCCAGAATTATTTCTCTCACGTGCTGAGGTACCAGAGGCCAATGGCACATCTGGCAACAAAAGCCATTCACCATAATCCTCAAACCCCACTCTTTGAAGACAACCCTATGACCTGAAGGCCTGGAATGAGGAAGATTTAGAGCAGGGAAAACTGAAGTCTCTCTCTTGTAAGGGGAAAATCGATAAGATCAGGGGTCCTTCCCATGCTAATGGGAACAGAGACCATCTGAACCAGCAGACAGTGAGATGTCAGATTTAGCAGCATGAGGTTGGAGCTTTTGCCTTCCCAGAAACAAGGCTGCACTTGTTCCTGCAGCTGCCAAACAACGGGAAGCTTTGTGCCAGTCAAAAAAATCGTGTATTTTTCTAATACTTGACATATGGAAGGGATTTTCTTATTTTCCCCTGTAAAAGATTTAAATGGGTTCAGTGCACTGCCAGAGGGAAACCAAATGAAGTCACAAGCTTCAGCAGCAGCTGAGGATCCAACGCCAGCATCTGCCTGCAAAGAAGACAGAAGCTTTGCTTGCAGGGTTTATTTTACTTATTGTTTTTTTATACCTCATAAGGGCTTAATATTAGGGGTGGGGAGGGGTGGGAAATCCACCCCCATGGGATAATTTCAGTGCTGGAGTTTGCTCATCACATAACAACTTATTCAAGGCCTTCCATCCACATTAGGGACACACAGATAAAAGTCACCAGGGCACAACACAGCACCACAGAGTCCCAGGTTTCACTTTGTGTGGTGCCATTTATCATCCCCTTCTTGCTGAAGATGCAGGAAGCCCTGATGGCTGCTGACACTTGCAGTAAAATCATAAAAAGTGAGGGGTTGGAAGGGATCCCAAAAGATCATTGAGTGCAACCCCCCTGCCAGAGCAGGGTCACCTCCAGCAGGTGACACAGGGACACATCCAGGGGGGGTTTGAATGTCCCCAGAGAAGGAGACTCCACAACCTCCCTGGGCAGCCTGGGCCAGGGCTCCCTCACCCTCACAGGGAAAAAATTTCCTAATATTTCTATGGAACCTCCTGTGCTCCAGTTTGTACCCATTGCCCCTTGTCCTGTCACTGGGCATCCCTGAGAAGCTCCTGGCTCCATCCTCCTGGCTCTCTCCCCTTCCATATTTCTAAACATTCCTGAGCTCACCCCTCATTCTCCTCTTCTCCAAGAGCCCCTCAGCTCCCTCAGCCTTTCCTCACCAGGAGATGTTCCACTCCCTCCATCCCCTTGGTGCCTCTGCCCTGGACTCTCTCCAGCAGTTCCCTGTCCTTCTGGAACTGAGGGGCCCAGAACTGGACACAAGATTCCAGATGTGGCCTCCCCAGGGCACAGAGGGGGAAGAGAACCCCTCTGGACCTACTGACCACCCCCTTCTAATTGACTGGGATGAAAAACTGTTCACATTTCTACCATAAAAATGACTGTTTCAATATGCATTGACCTACTCCCACCCCCCTTCTAATGCACCCCAGGATGCCATTGGCCTTCTTGGCCACAAGGTCACATTTCTGTTTCATCCTTCCATCCACCAGCACCCCCAGGTCCCTTTCCCCTTTGGAGCTCAGTCCCCAACCTATCCTGGTACCTGGGGTTGTTTTTTCCCAGATGCAAGACCTCAAGGATCTTATTCAGACCCAGGCTTAAAACTCTGCCCAACCCCCACGTGTCCTGCTTCACCTTCAGAAGAAAAGCAAGGAAATGAGATCCCCTGGGCAGATATCACCCAGCTGAAGGCCAAGTGCTGGGTCCTGTATTTTGGCCACAACAGCCCCATGGGGAGCTCCAGGCTGGGCAGAGAGTGGCAGAAAGGGAGCTGGGATTGCCAGGAAGCTGAAGAGGAGCCAGCAGTGTGCCCAGGTGGCCAAGAAGGCCAATGGCATCCTGGGCTGGCTCAGGAAGAGCGTGGCCAGCAGGTCCAGGGAAGGGATTCTGCCCCTGTGCTCAGCTCTGGGGAGGCCAGAGCTTGAGTCCTGTGTCCAGTTCTGGGCCCCTGAGCTCAGGAAGGAGCTTGAGGTGCTGGAGCAGGTCCAAAGGAGGCAACTGGGCTGGTGAAGGGATCCAGCAGAAATGCTGTGAGGAAGGGCTGAGGGAGCTGGGGGTGTTGAGGCTGGAGAAGAGGAGGCTCAGGTCAGGGGAGACCTCATCACTCTCTCCAAGTCCCTGAAAGGAGGTTGGAGCCAGGGGGGGGTTGGGCTCTTTTCCCAGGCAACTCTCAGCAAGACAAGAGGCCATGGTCTCAAGTTGTGCCAGGGGAGGTTTAGGTTGGACATTCGAAAGAATTTCTTGCTGGAGAGGGGGATCAGGCATTGGAATGGGCTGCCCAGGGAAGGGGTGGATTCTCCATCCCTGGAGCTATTTCAAAAGAGCCTGGATGTGGCACTGAGTGCCATGGGCTGGGAACCACGGGGGGAGTGGATCAAGGGTTGGACTTGAGGAGCTCTGAGCTCCCTTCCAACCCAGCCCATTCCATGATTCTGTGATTCACCACCCAACTCAACTCAGCACCAGGTTCCTGACCTGACTGTGGGGAGGAAAAACCCTGAGACAATCAAGAGCATCTCCCAGCAGTGTGGTTTGCTTGAGATCTACAGCGTGGTTTAGGTGGTTTTGAACTGTCAGAGTGTTCTGAGTTAAGAGGAACCAGGAGGTGGTTTGCTTTCCCAGAAAGGCCAGCATAGCAGCATTAAAAAAAAAAAAAAATTAAAAAAAAAAAGTAAACCACGAAGAGACAACAGCTACCAAGAATGAAAGAACAATCTTGTGGTGAAACCAGCAGTCTGGGAGAGTGGAAAAGCCCACACACACTCTTCCTCTGACATTAACCTGTGGTGTCTCCATCACCAGGGTCTTGCACAAAACCCATACCAAAAAAAGACAGAAAAAAAAAGCATTGCCCCAACCACCCCAATTAAGAGAGGGTTTGTTTTCTCCTGGAAGGGATAAGAATCACAGACTCATTTTGGCTGGAAAAGATCTTTAAATCATCAAGTTAAGCCAGCACTGCTAAGTCCACCACTAAACCCTGTCCCCAAGCACCACAGGTTTGAGGTACCTCCAGAAAATCTCTTCCCTCCTTTTGCTAAGAATCCAACTGGTTTAATCCCATTAAGATGGCTGAGTTTTCAATCACTTTGGGAATTTAAGCCCAGAAGGGAGATGTTTGCACAAAGGTGAGGTTAAAACCACCAGGTTTCTGCTAATCAAGATATTTTTGAGTCAAGAGCTGTCTTATCACAGCATGGTCCTTGCTCAGCCTCAGCCACTCAATGATGGAGTAGAGAGGTAAGAGCTGCTCTCCCTAAAGCAAGGCAAAGAAAAAATTATTTTAGCAACCATCCAAGTTTTATTTGATGGCAACTGATCCTGCTTTTTGTCAGCCAGAAGGCAAAATCAACTTCCAAGCGGCCAAGAAGCCCTCAGGAAAGCAGAGGAGGAAGGGAACTCGATTGGTGAAGCAAAATGCTCCAAGTTTAGGAGACTTCAAACAAAGCCTTGGTTGTTTCTTTTTTTTTTTTTTTTCCCCATAATTGCCCCTGAAAAAAAGGCCTCTGGAATGCACGGAAGTCAATTGATTCCCAAGTGCTGGCTGACATCAGCTGCAAATCAGAATGTTGCCAAAGAAAGGCTCCAAAGCAAGGGGAAGATGACAGATGATGGGTCCACAGCAAGGGGAAGATGACAGATGAGGGTTCCACAGCAGCTCTTCCCCTTTCCCAGATCATGGCAGAGATGGCAAAAGGGATTTTCCAGGTTGAGGAGAGCTCCAAATACTCATCATCCAAATCATTATTAAGATCTCAAGCCATGGGCAAGGAAAGCTCCTCCTTGCACATCTCCTGCTTGCCACTTGTATCCTAGGGGAAGGGGAAAGGAGAAAAGAAAAGGAAAAGGAAAGAGAAAGAAAAGGAAAGGAAAGGAAAGGAAAGGAAAGGAAAGGAAAGGAAAGGAAAGGAAAGGAAAGGAAAGGAAAGGAAAGGAAAGGAAAGGAAAGGAAAGGAAAGGAAAGGAAAGGAAAGGAAAGGAAAGGAAAGGAAAGGAAAGGAAAGGAAAGGAAAGGAAAGGAAAGGAAAGGAAAGGAAAGGAAAGGAAAGGAAAGGAAAGGAAAGGAAAGGAAAGGAAAGGAAAGGAAAGGAAAGGAAAGGAAAGGAAAGGAAAGGAAAGGAAAGGAAAGGAAAGGAAAGGAACCCACAAGCATTTCTGGAATTCAAGTTGAGCACCTCAGTGTTGAGGCAGGCTCCATCCCCACCCAGATCCCACAGGCAGCCAAGTCATCTCTAAGACAACAACAACAACAAAAAAAACAGATTACTGAATTGTGACAGATGCCAGGAAAGAAAACCTCCACATACCTTCAAACCACACAACCTGCCAGAAACCAAAGCACCCACATGCCCATGCTCAAGGTACCCAACCTCATCTTCCCCACATCCCAACAATACTTTGGAAAGCATCCAAAACCTCCATGCACCACAGGGCCCCCAAACAAGGTGTCAGTCAGATACCTGTGGGCTCTGAGCCTTTCCCAGCATCCTGGCAAGCTGAGGTTTCTACCACAGCTCAAATCTTGTCTGCAGGATTATGGAAAAGACCTTACTGCAGGCCAAGGATTTTATTTTGTCACCCAGTTTGGTCCCAGTTACAGAGCTGTTTTTCTCCTCCTCAGCCCACTAAGGCATTTATTGGGCCAAGAATTGAATTATTGATGGCACCCCAAGGGGAGGGCATCCCAGAGCACCCCAAAGCATTGGGGGAACAGAGTCCAGCAGGGATGAGGTTGCAACAACCACAGTCAAGCTGTGACATTGGGAACATCTGGGTCAAGATTTTAGCACAGGCTGTAGAGACAGGACAAGGGGTGATGGCTTTATACTGAAAGAAGATAAAATTAAATGAGATATTAGGAAGAAATTTTTCACAATAAGAGGGGTGAGACCACGTTGCCTGGAGAGCTGATGGGTGCCCCATCCATGGAAACATTCCAGGTCAGGTTGGACCAGGCTCTGATCTATTGGAAGGTGTCCCTGTTCCTTGGGGCTCCAAGAAAGCTGGGGAGGGACTTGTGAGGATGTCAGGGAGGGACAGGACATGGGGAATGGATTCAAACTGGAGGAGGGGAGATGGAGATTGGAAGTGAGGAAGAAGTTCTTCACCAGGAGGGTGGTGAGAGCCTGGCACAGGTTGTCCAGAGAGGTGGTGGAAGATTCCCCATCCATCCCTGGAAGTTTTTAAGGCCAGGTTGGATGGGGCTCTGAGCAACCTGGGCTGTGGGAGGGGTCCCTGCCCATGGCAGGGGGGTTGGAACTGGAGGAGCTTTAAAATTCCTTCCAACCCAAAACATTCCATGATTTTGTGATTAGGCAACAAGAAGGCTCTGAGGAGACCCTATTGCAGCCTTGCAGTATCTGAAGGGGGCTATAAGAAAGCTTTTTAGGATGTCAGAGAGTGATAGGATATGGGGGAATGGTTTCAAACTGGAGGAGGGGAGATGGAGATTGGAAGTTAGGAAGAAGTTCTTCACCATGAGGGTGGGGAGAGCCTGGCACAGGTTGTCCAGAGAGGTGGTGGAAGCCCCATCCATCCTTGGAAGTTTTTAAGGCCAGGTTGGATGGGGTTCTGAGGGGGGGTTCTGCAGCTTGGAGAAGAGAAGAATGAGGGGTGAGCTCAGGAATGTTTATAAATATGTAAAGGGAGAGAGCCAGGAGGATGGGATAAAGCTTTCCTCAGGGGTGACCAACAATAGGAAAAGGGGCAATGGGTACAAACTGAAGCACAGGAGGTTCCATAGAAATATTAGGATTTTTTTTTTCCCTGTGAGGGTGAGGGAGCCCTGGCCCAGGCTGCCCAGGGAGGTTGTGGAGTCTCCTTCTTTGGTCTCATTCAAACCCCCCCTGGATGTGTCCCTGTGTCACCTGCTGGAGGTGACCCTGCTCTGGCAGGGGGGTTGCACTCAGTGATCTTTTGGGGTCCCTTCCAACCCCTCATTTTCTGTGATTCTATGATTTTACTGCAAGTGTCAGCAGCCATCAGGGCTTCCTGCATCTTCAGCAAGAAGGGGATGATAAATGGCACCACACAAAGTGAAACCTGGGACTCTGTGGTGCTGTGTTGTGCCCTGGTGACTTTTATCTGTGTGACCCTAATGTGGATGGAAGGCCTTGAATAAGTTGTTGTGTGATGAGCAAATTCCAGCACTGAAATTATTCCCTGATTGTAATTCTGTGATTCTATGAGCAACCTGAGCTGGTGGGAGGTGTCCCTGCCCATGGCATGGGGGTTGGACCTGGATGATCCTAAAGGTCCCTTCCAACCCTGAAAATTCTATGATTCTATGCTCACTGTGGAACGAGATGACCTTTAAAGGCCCTTTCCAACCTGACCCATTTCATGGTTCTGTTTCACACACAAGCTCCCAAGTGCAGAGACCTTCGGGTGAGGAGGCAGAGATGCTCCAGCAGCCCCTGTAGGCATTTGCTCAACATCCCTCATGAGCAGCTTGAAAAAAAAACCTCCAAAACATCACTGCAACCCATTTGGGCTCCCAAATCTTTTGCCATGAGCTTTCCAGCTTCAAGAAGTCTTCTCTTAGAGAGGAGCCTGACCCTCACTGCAGGTCAGGATCTGGCCACCTCCATGCACATCCTTGGAGGGTTTTTTTCTTGGCTCCACCACCCAACCAACACAAGGTAAAGTATTGCAAGAAGTCTAACATGGCTACCATCTCATCACTATTCAGGGGGGATATTCAGAGCAGGAATTATCAGCAAAAATTCAGGAGAATTAAAGGTCCATGGTTTGGCCATGCCTGCTTGCTCTGGTCCTAACCAATCCAACCATGATCAGTTGGCAGTGCCAGCTTAATAGTTGGACTTGATGGTCCTGAAGGTCTTTCCCAACCAAAATGATGCTATGATTCTATTAAAAAGTGCATCAACCACAACACCAACACCATTCTAGATGCCAAAACCCTTTGCCTGCACAGTGAGATTCATGGGGAGCAAAGATTTTTCTGGTGCAGAGATTGGCTTTTCAAAAATGCTTGCAAAAAAACCCAAAAAACCCAAAACAAAACAAAACAAAAAAAAAACCAAAAAAGCAACAAATAAAATAAAATAAAATAAAATAAAATAAAATAAAATAAAATAAACCATTCTGAACTGCTACAGCCTTTTCCTGACCACAACCATCAGATTCAATCCCTGGAGTGAGCAACGCTGAGATAACCCCCAGGTTGGGGGAAAACAAAACTTCAGAGTTTTGGTCTGTGGTGGCTTTTTTAATTTAATGGGACTAACTTGCAAACTACAAAGAGGAATTTCCCCACAGGGAATACACTTTACCAACTCCTTTTTACTACAAAAATAAAAAAAAAAACAACCACGTGTCTGAACCAGCACATTGTTTGACTTATTAATAAACGGATTGGAAACTCCAGCAAGGAAATTTAATCTCAGGCTGTACCTACTCTGGAATGATGTTGAGGTGAAGGACAGGACCAGGAACTGTCTGCAGTTCCCTTAGGCAGAAACTTGGCCAAACTCCCAGAATAGGAGGCACAAATGTGAACATCTGTATTATAAAGCAGAAAAAAATTATTATACTGAAGCATTTCAGCTTCCAAGCCCCTTCTGTTCCAGGAGTTGTAGCAGCCCCTCCTTCCAAAAGAGGATGAACAGCTGCAACATATTTGGCAACCTGACCTCTGCCCTCAATTTAGAAGCTTTTTACATCCTGAAACAAACCACAGACATTTTAAAAACCAAAGGGACCATTAAATTCTCTGGCTTGACTTCCATACAAGAAAGGCCACTGAACGTCGTCCACCTACTTCCATATTTTTTCTGCAGCTAAACATGGTGTCTGAGCAAACTTTCCAAATAGGCATCTGATGGTTTTAAAAGGCTGAAAATCAAAAATATTTTGACTCAAAATCAAAAATAAATCAAATGAAGAGCCCGTTCAGAACACTCCCATCAACTCAAATGAAGATGGTGGCTGCAGACTTTAAACCATCCCTGCAACATTTCCTAAGGAAACAGAGGACATCAGGCAATTTAAAACAGTGCAACCTGATTTCCAACCCAGCAGGGCAAACACAGATTCTGCAAAAGAGCATCAAATAGGTTGAAAAACACACAGAACGTAGCACCAAAACCTGCAAGTTAAGCCTTAAGGTGTCCCCATCTCTGTGCCACGATGCAGTTACCACTCAGCATCTTTAGAAAGGACAAGGTGTGCCTCACTTAGAGCTACACCCCACAAATACCTGGTGAGCAGAGCCTGCACCCTCCCCTGCCAAGGAATTCAGTTGAACAAAAAGTAAATGTCAGCTTAAAAGAAAAGAAAACAAAACATCAGGATTTTTCAGTGTAACCTTCAAAAAAAAAAAAAAAAAAAGAAAAAAAAAAAAGTTCCCGTTCCAGAAGTCCTCCAGCAAACCACAAGATCTTTCATTAGGAGATTTCTGAAATCCAGGATGCAACTTCTTGGCCTAAGCTGCAGGCATTCCCATGGGAGCACAATACTTTGCTCTGTCCCAAATGCTGATTTTCAGGATCTGTAGGAACTCAGGAGCTGCAAATGCTGCTGCTTCTGCCAAGATTTCAGAGCAAAGCTTCTTGAATGGCTTCCTCAATCACAATTTGAGAGTCACAGAATCAAAGAAGGGTTTGGGTTGGAAAGGATCTTCAAGATCATCCAATTCCAACCCCTGCATGGGCAGGGACCCCTCCCACAGCCCAGGTTGCTCCAAGCCCCATCCAACCTGGGCTGAGACACTGCCAGGGATGGGGCAGCCACAGCTTCCTTGGGCACCCTGGGACAGGGGCTCAGCACCCTCAAATTCCAGAATTTCTTCCCCATCTCCAACCTCAATCTCCCCTTTCTCTCCAAGTTTTAACCCATTTCCCTTCTCCTCTCCCTACCCCCCTGTGTCCAAAGCCCTCCCCCAGCTTTCTTGGAGGCTTCTTCCTCACCATCCCTCAGCTGGAACTCCTGAGATGTTCTCACACCAATTTGCTTCTAAGGAATGACTTCAGGATGTGAAAAGTTCAGTTTCCTAGAGCAGGAAAAAAAATTGCTTTTTTGAATTTTGCCAGTCTTTCTGCAAGACACTGCCAGGGATGGGGCAGCAACAAATTTCCTTGGGCAAATTTCCTTCCCTCTCATATAATGAATCTCAGACTGGTTTTGGTTGGAAGGGACCTTTCAGCTCCTCCAGTTCCAACCCCTGGATGTGCAGGGACCCCTCCCACAGCCCAGGTTGCTCCAAGCCCCATCCAACCTGGGCTGAGACACTGCCAGGGATGGGGCAGCCACAGCTTCCTTGGGCACCCTGGGACAGGGGCTCAGCACCCTCATAGCAAAGAACTTCATCCTAAGATCTCATCTAAATCTACCACTGTTTAATTTAAAACCATTGCTGCTCTCAGAAATGTCTACCAGATGCTACACAGGCATTGACAGTGACATCAGTAGTGGGGAAAAGTACAGCAGAGCATCCCAGTCCTCAGCCAAAATTGTCCTTCTGACCTCCAAATCAGCTCTGAGTAGCAGGGAGACCTCTTAAGAACAGGATGAGAGCAGAGGGTATCAGGGTAGGCTTCCTGATTCCCATTATATTGATATTTTTTCCCCTTTCATAAACACATAGGATGGCAGCAGCCACTAAAAGCAATTGCCTACTTAACTCCACTGAAAATTGAGTCCTCCCAAGTCTTTTGTTCTCAATTTTGCATTAATCCAACCACAAAGGGTTGAGCTGAATGTGTGTCTTGGGGCAGGGAGATCACTAGAAATAAATAGTGGGCAGACTCAGCTCTGTGCCTGGCTGAAACCTCCAGCAGATATTCCAAAGCCTCACTCAAACACCCTTCTACTGAGCTGCTTGGGTCTCCCAAAAAGCTCTTTAGCACAGCAGATATTCCAAAGCCTCACTCAAACACCCTTCTACTGAGCTGCTTGGATCTCCCAAAAAGCTCTTTAGCACAGCAGACACCAAGGCAGGTTTCTCCCAGATGATGCAGGATGTGGAAGAACCTCTCCCACCTCAATCCTCACTCTCTCCCTCCAGTTCTCCCTTTTTAAAGCCTGTTCTCCTCCTCATTTGGCAGCCCATCAGTATTTTAGAGCCTTCCTGTCCTAAGTTGGCTTTGTCTCCCCACAGCAGCACCCAACTGCTCAGCTCCTGCCCCACCACCTGCACAGCAGCATCCCACCCATCCCAACTGGCAAGAACTGGGCTCTCCATCACTGCATCTTTCCTCCCTCTGGCAAAGTACCAGAACCTTCATGGAGCACTTAAATCCATTCACCCATCTCCCCTGGGAACTGAAATACATCTCTCAGAGGAGCTAAAGCTGCAAGACTCAACCATCTTGGACCCATCTGCAGTCCACCCATAGCTCAAACCCCTCAGCTCAGAGATGCTTCTCCATCCATTTATCCCTTCCCTGAAGGCTGCTATTCCCAGCCATTGAAAATCAATGCTAAAGTGGTGCCAAGCTTAAATTGTCCTTATAAATAGCTAATCCACTGCTGAAAATAAAGTGAGGACACCCACAGGAGGCTGCTTGCAAAGCACAGCTCATCAGCAGTCCCCAAGCAGGGCCCTGGGGGAATGCAGCTCCCTCATTCCCATCAGCAGCTTGAAGGATTTATTTTCAGCCTTTCCCAGTTTTGCTGGGAACAGCTGGGTGGAAGCTGGGATAGGAGCAAGGAGCAGAGGTCAGAAGAAGGAGGCCAAGGTCCCACCACCTCCTCCCCATCACTTCCATCCCTCTGCACAAATTTAGCAAGTGAGCATCACCCCAAGCTAACCCAGCTCCTTTTGATTTTTTCCTTCATTTAATTCGTTTCCTGACATTGGGGCCAGGTTTCCTCCTCAAATCCCTGCATTTTGTGGATTTTGGACCCACAAACATCCTCGATCAACTTCCACTAGGCCTGTTTTTATGAGGGGCAGGAAGACTTCTTCTCTTTGGGGGAAAAAAACCTTCTCTAGTGGCCATCAAACCTTCCCCAGGGCATCCAGCCACCCAAAAAGGACAAGCTGCAAAGTTGTTCTCCAACATTTTATGCTCTGTCACAGTCTGAGTGCCCTTGAATCTCTTCCAGGACACCCTGAAAAAAGGTGCTGGAAAAGTGGACTTGGTGGATTGTGAGACTGGCAAATTCAGACTTGAAAATAAAGTAAATCCCTGAAGTCCAAATAATGTGCAGCAAAGTCAGGCTTGCTTCCTTCTGGGTGAGCAAAACAAAATCTCCTCTGGAAAAGGACCCTTGGTGAGAGGCAACATCCTTGTTGAGATTAGAGAGAGGACTCAGGACACCAAAAGAAACCAAGAAAACCTTCCAAATGGGAAGTGGGTTAAAACTTGGAGAGGGGAGACTGAGGTCGGATATTAGGAAAAAAATCTTGAATTTGAGGGTGCTGAGCCCCTGTCCCAGGGTGCCCAAGGAAGCTGTGGCTGCCCCATCCCTGGCAGTGTCTCAGCCCAGGTTGGATGGGGCTTGGAGCAACCTGGGCTGTGGGAGGGGTCCCTGCACATCCAGGGGTTGGAACTGGAGGAGCTGGAAGGTTCCTTCCAACCCAACCCAGTCTGGGATTCATTATATGAGAGGAAAGGAAATTTGCCCAAGGAAATTTGTTGCTGCCCCATCCCTGGCAGTGTCTTGCAGAAACACTGGCAAAATTCAGAAAAGCAATTTTTTTTCCTGCTCTAGAAAACTGAACCTTTCACATGCTGAAGTCATTCCTTAGAAGCAAATTAGTGTGAGAACATCTTAGCAGTTTCAGCTGAGGGATGGTGAGGAAGAAGCCTCCAAGAAAGCTGGGGGAGGGCTTTGGACACGGGGGGGTAGGGAGAGGAGAAGGGAAATGGGTTAAAATTTGGAGAGAAAGGGGAGATTGAGGTTGGAGATGGGGAAGAAATTCTTGAAGTTGAGGGTGGGGAGAGCCTGGAACAGGTTGAGAGAGTTGGGGGTGTTCAGCATGGAGGAGAGAGAAGAGAGGAGAGAGGAGAGAGGAGAGAGGGGAGAGGGGAGAGGGGAGAGGAGAAAAGAAGGAGGAGGAGAAGGAGAAGGAGAAGGAGAAGGAGAAGGAGAAGGAGAAGGAGAAGGAGAAGGAGAAGGAGAAGGAGAAGGAGAAGGAGAAGGAGAAGGAGAAGGAGAAGGAGAAGGAGAAGGAGAAGGAGAAGGAGAAGGAGAAGGAGAAGGAGAAGGAGAAGGAGAAGAGAAGGTTCTGGGGAGCCCTTAGAGCAGCTTCCAGTGCCTGAAGGGGCTCCAGGAAAGCTGGGGGAGGGCTTGGGACAAGGGCCTGGAGGGAAGGGATGAGGGGGAAGGGTTTCCAGCTGCAAGAGGGGAGATGGAGAGGAGATGGGAGGGAGAAATTTTTTGGGGTGAGGGTGCTGAGCCCCTGTCCCAGGGTGCCCAAGGAAGCTGTGGCTGCCCCATCCCTGGCAGTGTCTCAGCCCAGGTTGGATGGGGCTTGGAGCAACCTGGGCTGTGGGAGGGGTCCCTGCCCATCCAGGGGTTGGAGCTGGAGGAGCTGGAAGGTCCCTTCCAACCCAAACCTCTCAATGATTCTAAGTCAAGACTTCATTCTTTTAATATAATTTCACTTCTCTCATTTGCTGTCCTCAAATCTCACACATTTAGGTCTCCAGACATGGGAAAGGACTCAATATCTAAGGAAAGAGGAGCACATCAAATCAACCTGAATTAGTGCAGCTAACCAAGGAGTACAAGTTCCCACTGTCTCTTTTGGAAAGCCAGTTATCTAATTACATTTTAAAAGTCTACATTTTAAAGCAACTACAGAGCTGAGAGGGAAAACATATTTGTTCTGGAAAGCAAGCACAAAACCAGGCTCGTTTTCCCCCCTTTTAGAAGAAATTCAGTAAATGTTGTACCTTGATGCTGAGTAAGCACTCTTCAGCAATAACATAAAGATATTTTAAGCTTTCAGCACTGGTTTGGTCACAAATCCAAAGCTCTGCACCACACCAGATACCATGCAGAAAATGCACTCAGGCAAACCCAGTACAAGTCCAGGGACAGCCTGGAAAATCTCTCCTCCCACAGAAAATCATAGAATCCTCATGGTAGGAAAGGACCTTCAAGATCATCAAGTCCAACCACCAGTCTTACACCACCTTAACCACAAAATCACCTCCCAGAGTGCCACATCTCCCTGGTTTTTAAACACCCCCAGGCACAGCAACTCCACCACCTCCCTCTCCCAATGCTTCACCACTCTGCCAGTGAAAAATTTTTTCCTAATGTCCAATTAAACCACGAGCTGATGAAGCATCCAAAGATTTCTCCCTGAGCATCTTCTCAACTGGAAAAGATTTTGCAAGAGGGGTTGCACCCCAGACTGGGAGAACAGTGCTGAACCCAAGTGCTCAGGGAAAAACCCTGGCAAAACCCAAATGATAAAACTTTTAGCCAAGCACAGGGTTGGCTACAAAGAACCATGATTCAAAAAAAACCCCTTTTACACCTCTTTTTTTTTCCATCTGTCTCACCTGCCTCCCTTCCCCCCCACTTCTCCAGCTGCAGCTCCAGTTCAGTGCTGGATGTTTAAAGCCCCAACCCCCATTTTGCAGATGCTCTGCAGTAAAAACCTTTGACACCTAGAAAGCATTATAAATCATAGGGCACATTAATCACCCAGTCTGAGCCCATAATCCCAACACAGCCTCGACAGCCAGTGGGTTTTGCAGGCTCCCTCCCACAGGCATTTTGCCTACATTAGGACTAAGCCAGAGATTTACCAGTAGGCAAACATCCTCACCCTGACAGTGTTAGGCTGCAAATTATCAAATGCTGTGGTTTTCCTGGGGTTACAAGGACTTGGGATTTCCCATCCTTCAAACTGAACTAGGAAAAAAAAAAAAACCTTTCACATGGAGCAAGCAGGAATTTGCAGAGGCCACAGACTCTGCAGTCAGTGGCTGAGTATTTATATTGAAAAATGGATGTGGAGGGAAAACACAACCCAAACCCACTAAGGCTGGACCTGTATTTATGGAATCAACTGTAATTTATAATCTTGACCAGCAGCCTGGCCTTTTGGTCAAGTTGTCATGAATAGAATAACAGACTGGGTTGGGTTGGAAGGGACCTTCAAGCTCCTCCAGTTCCAACCCTGCATGGGCAGGGACCCCTCCCACAGCCCAGGTTGCTCCAAGCCCCATCCAACCTGGCCTTAAAAACTTCCAAGGATGAGGCAGCCACAGCTTCTCTGAGAAACCTGGGGCAGAGTTGGAGAGAGTGATGAGGTCTCCCCTGAGCCTCCTCTTCTCCAGCCTCAACACCCCCAGCTCCCTCAGCCCTTCCTCACAGCATTTCTGCTGGATCCCTTCACCAGCCCAGTTGCCTCCTTTGGACCTGCTCCAGCACCTCAAGCTCCTTCCTGAGCTCAGGGGCCCAGAACTGGACACAGGACTCAAGCTGTGGCCTCCCCAGAGCTGAGCACAGGGGCAGAATCCCTTCCCTGGACCTGCTGGCCACGCTGTTCCTCAGCCAGCCCAGGATGCCATTGGCCTTCTTGGCCACCTGGGCACACTGCTGCCTCCTCTTCAGCTTCCTGCCAATCCCAGCTCCCTTTCTGCCACTCTCTGCCCAGCCTGGAGCTCCCCATGGGCTTCTTGTCTTGAACCTCATCCCCTTGGGATCAGCCCAACTCTCCAGTCTGTCCAGGTCCCTCTGCAGAGCCCTCCTGCCTTCCAGCTGATCCACACTCCCCCCAACTTGGTGTCATCTGTGAATTTGCTGATGATGGACTCAATCCCCTCATCTAAATCATCAATAAAGATATTGAACAGAACTGGGCCCAACACTGATCCCCGGGGGACACCACTAGTGACCGGCTGTCAACTGGATCAGCACCGTTCAGCACCACTCTCTGGGCCCGGCCCAGCCCTCCAGCCAGTTTTTCTTCCCAAACCATTCTGTGATGGGTTAGACCCAATTTCTGAGGTGATCCCTGTCTCTCTGCCCCTTGCCAATCAACCATGGGACCAGCCTAAGAGAGGTCTTGCTCCTTCATGAAGACTCTGCCATCCCCAGCTACACCCAGTAATTTTTTTTTTAATTTTTTAAATTTTTTTTGCAAAGTCTGATGCCACCACACCCAGCAGAGGTGATTCCTGTCTAACCCTGCTGACCACAGCCCTGCTTTAGGGAATACACAGCCAAGAGACAAGGAGATAGAGGAGAGAAGAACCAGGTTATCACATGGCCCCACAGTGCCCTGATTAAATTCAGCTCAGCCTTGAAGGTCAGCAGGGAAAAACTGGGAGAAATCCTGACTTTGCATCTTCCCCACCTTGGAAGGAAATTTCCACCACTAAAACTCTAAAAATAGAGTTTCAGCCAAGATATGTGACTGAGCAGTGGTGGCCATGATCCCAGGAGAACCACCTGAAAACCCCAGACACAAGGAGAGGTTTGCACTTAATCCTCAACCCTAGAGCCAAGAGGAATAGATTTCTCAAGGGAAAAGGGAAAAGGCCTGGTTTGGGGCAGGATAAAGGGAATTTTCTGCCTTGGCCTTTTGCTTTCAGCTGAGTCTCTTGTAAGCAGCTGCACTGCTGAAATGAACAGCAAGTTTCTCAGGCAGTGGCTGCTGCTGGGACTGATCCCACTCCATGGTTACAGTTCCAGCTGGAGCCTGGGGTGCAGAACCAGGGACACTGCTCAGCTCTGAGCAACATTTTGCCCTCCAGAAGGAGAAAAGGAGTCAAGAGGTCCCACCTGGAACCCTCCTTTGGGGAGGAAGGGACAAGACAAATGACCAAAATTGAGCAAAGAGAGGATTCCATCGCATCCACCTCATCCTCAGGAGAAATTGGAGGGATCCCCAGGCTCAAACCCCTTCCTGCTTCCCCTTCTTCCCCTCTCCCTCTTTGCTTGGGCATCCTGGGAGGATCCCATCCCTTCCTCTGCCTGTGCTCCTGATCCATCCCAGCCTGAATCTGTGTGTTCCTGCCTCCAGCTCCCAACTGCTGCTGACCCCAGGATTCCAGCCTGGATTTTCCCAGGGCTGCCCTGCAGCCTGGGTGGTGACTTGAGAGTTATTGGGGGGAAAGGGGGAGGAACAGGGGATCCATTTTCCTGTCTATTTGTATAGATTTAGTCATTTTTCCCATTTCTCATTCCTGTTTCCTTAAAGCTGTGTAGTTTAGTTCCCAACCCATCAGTCTCTCTCCCTTATTCTCTCTCCTTTCTTTATCAGGGAGGGGGGTTAATAGGGAACAGCTGTTAATTGGTTTAATTGCTGGGCAGTGTTAAACCCTGACAGGCTGCAAACACAGACTCAGCCCAATTCCTGCTTGGTGACACAACTGCAATGATGACAAAGCTGTAGGAGCTCAGTAAAACTTGCAACAGGACCCAGAGGATGAGTAGGGTGAGGTGCTCAAACTCCTTCCCTCCGCAATCATCCCCCCCCCTGTGCCACCAAACAGCCTTAAAAGTTGAACTTAAAGGATGTTTAAAGCCTTGAAAATGGGTGAGGTTTACTTTCAGATCCAAGCACCGGGGAAAACAACAACACAAAAAAAAAGAAAAAAAAAAAAAAAAAAAAAAAAAGAGCAAAAATCAATATTTAATCCAACGATTGGATTTTCCTGCATTTAGCACATCACTCTGACATAATTAGACACATCCAATCACGTGGATTCAGGTCTGGTTGTGTCCTACATGCAGCATCCAATACCATAGTGTTCAGTGAAATCAAACAAAGCTAGAAAAACCTTTTTTTCCATCAAGAACCCTCCAGTCCTCAAGCCTACGGTCATGAACATTAACAAATTAAAACTGCGTGGAAAAAAAAAAAAAAAAAGGCAAATTCATCCACCCTTTTATAGTGGTTTTCAGCAAAGCAAGCAATTTCTGTGCCCAGTGACCTCTGGCTGCCTGGGGATTAGTACTGAAGACCCAGCAAAGTCCCAGCTCCAAAGCCTGGGGTCACACAGATCTCTGATGCCAACGGGGCTGGGATCATCTGCTCAGGTCACCCAAGAGCTTTTGCCAAGTGGGAATTACAAGAGCAGCTCACTGTAAAGTGAATTAACACACAGGCACAGCCCAGGAATCCAGTATGGGAATGGATCACATCCCCTCAATTTGGTTGTCACAGAAAGACCCCCAAAAAAAGAAAAAAAATAAGAAAAAAAAAAAAAAAAAAAAAAAAAGAATAAAAAAAAAAAAAGAAAAAAAGCCTTCAGAAGCCTGGGTTCAAGGCCACGTGATGTTTTTAACCAGATGGGCCATCATCCATGTTTGACTTCAAGGGAATTATAGTATTTTCAGGCTTGGAAGGGACCTTTTAGAACATCCAGTTCCAACCCCTGGATGGGCAGGGACCCCTCCTACAGCCCAGGTTGCTCCAAGCCCCATCCAACCTGCCCTTAAAAACTTCCAGGGATGGATGGGGCTTCCCCTCTGGAAGTTCAAGGCCACGTGATGTTTTTAACCAGATGGGCCATCATTCATGTTTGACTTCAAGGGAATTATAGAATTTTCAGGCTTGGAAGGGACCTTTTAGAACATCCAGTTCCAACCCCTGGATGGGTAGGGACCCCTCCCACAGCCCAGGTTGCTCCAAGCCCCATCCAGCCTGGGCCTTAAAAACTTCCAAGGATGGATGGGGAATCTTCCACCACCTCTCTGGACAACCTGTGCCAGGCTCTCACCACCCTCCTGGTGAAGAACTTCTTTCTAACTTCCAATCTCCATCTCCCCTCCTCCAGTTTGAATCCATTCCCATGTCCTGTCCCTCCCTGACATCCTCACAAGTCCCTCCCCAGCTTTCCTGGAGCCCCTTCAGATCTGTGAAGGTTGCTCTGAGCTCTCCTTGGAGCCTTCTCCTCTCCAGACTCAACAACCTCAACTCTCTCAGTGTCCTCACTCCAGAGCTGCTCCAACCCTCTGAGCATCCTCCTGGACCTTCCCTGGACTCATCCCACCACTTCCATGTTTTTCTTGTAATAGGGGCTCCAGACCTGGATGCAGAACTCCAGGTGGGGTCTCAGGAGAGTGGAGTAGAGGAGGAGAATCCCCTCCCTCAATATGCTCCCTTTTCCTTTTCTTGTTTTACTTGCAAAGCCACATCCAGCTCCCCATATCCACTCAGCCCTGGCCAGAGCCTTGAAACTGGGATAGTTTCCAGCCATTTGTCACCCTGGTGGCCCCCCTGCTTCTAAAGACATCCCCTCCTCCCATAGTGACACAGTTCAGACACCTTGCACTGATTTAATCAGAGGATTAGGAGAGATACAAAAAACACCCACTCTGAAAAAACAACTCAGTGCAGCTCCCCAAGTGATGATGTTGCTTTTTTTTTTTTTTGCTTTTTTACTTTTTTTTTTTTTTTGCTTTTTTTTGCTTTTTTGCTTTTTTTTAATTCTGTTTTTCTTTTTTCTTTTTATTTCTTCTTTTTAGTTCTTCTTCTCTTTTTTTCCCACTACTCTTCTCTCCTGAGACCCCACCTGAAATAAACCACAAGAGGCTGCAGTGTCCTCCCATCTCTCCCATCACCCCTGCAAACCCTCTGGCCCCAACTCCAAGAGTCTTGCTCCAGTAATAGGTCAGAAATCAGTGCCCTCACAGCCACCTATCAAAGCCTTGAAACTTTCCTTCTTATCTTCAGGAACTTCAAGGCATCAAATGTGTCTGCTCTGAGCCTTTCTTCTTCCCCAAGTGGAGCATGGCAAGGCTGAAGTCATCACTTTCCAAATACTTTCTAGGAAAAATAGCTTGGCTAAACCCCCTGATAACATGTAATGGATTTCCTGGGAAGCACAGGCAGCTTAGACTTCTGTCTGGAATCCAAAGATAAAGGAGGGAAAAAAAATTATAAAGAAAAATACAAGAGCCACCTCCTCAGGCTGCTGCTGCTGGAAGAAGGACAAGAGAAACATGGATATTGCTGGAATATCAGAAACAAGACAAGTCCAGTTTTGTCCTGGCTCCTCTGGGGATTTTTGAAAGGTTTGAAAATCCCTTTTATTCCTACATCTTTCCCTAAATTCGAGGGTTTGTTGCTGTATTTCTTCCCCCATCTCCTTCAACAGCCCCAAGTCCTTTTCTCAACACAGAGAGCCATCAGTCACACAAATTAGAGACAAACTTATTATCCAGCCCTTCTGGATGCTGTTAATTCAAGATTAGTTTTCACTACAAGCCAGGATTAAAAAAAAAAAAAATTTAAAAAAGTGGTAAAGGTCCATCCTGACAATATTTTTGATTTACTATTTTGGTTTTGGTGCTTAAGCAGGCCACCTCAGGATTAAAAAAAAATTTAAAAAAAAGTGGTAGAGGTCCATTCTGACAAGATTTTTGATTTACTATTTTGGTTTTGGTGCTTAAGCAGCCACTTCAGGACTTTTTTTTTTTTTAGGCAAACTGACACTGAATAATCCTGACCTCTCCTTCCCCATTTCTCCTTGAAGGCAAGAGAGGAGAACAAGAAAATTGGCAGCTGCTGCATCTGAAAAAGTCCAAGAGCAAAGAGGAGGAAGGAAGAGGAAGCCCAACACGATGGGGCCCAACCCCAGAACTTTTCAGCCTGATAATACAATGCATAAAGAACAAAAAACAGTTGGAGGGAGCACATATGGCAACTCTAACAAGGAAATGCCACAATCTGGATAAAACCCTGGGGGCCCATCACCCTGGGAAAGTCACAAGGCACTTTTGTGTAGCCAAGAGGGGTTGGTCACAAAGAGCTCACACATGGAGCCCTTCAAAGTTCCTGAATCAAACAGTAATGACAAAGTATTGCAAATCCTCTAAGCTGGTGCTGGATGAGCTAATCCATCACCTACAAAAAAGGTCAGCCCTGCTCAGGGGTCACTTATAAAATTACACAGGGGCTGAACTGGCAGGCAGGGAAATTCAAGCTGCAGAGAACATAACTGTGAGCCACCAAGTCAGTTGTGACTCCTGGTGACATCAGACACAGTGTCCTCTGAGATACTGTCCCTAAATCCTTGCCAATGGGAAGCACTCGGTGCCACCAGGATGCACGTTCACAGGAACTGATGGGATTTTAGAAGGATCTGTGCTAGGATGATCCAAATTCAAAACTCATCAATGGGATTCAAACTTCATTAATTTGAATGAAGTTCAACCAAGGCATCTCAAAAAAAACCTGACTTCTGTGCCTCAGAGCACCCAACTACAGAAATAATATTTAAAAAAAAAAAAAAAACCCACAAAAAAACCCAAACCTAACCAAAACAAAACAAAAAACCAAAACAAACAAACAAAAAAACCCCCAAAACAAACAAACAAAAAAACCCTATCAAGCTGGCAGAGGGACTTATGCCACTTCACACACCAAGTCACAGAATCATAGAATGGTTTGGGTTCAAAGGGACCTCAAAGATCCAGTTCCAACCCCTGGATGGTCAGGGACCCCTCCCACAGCCCAGGTTGCTCCAAGCCCCATCCAACCTGGGCTGAGACACTGCCAGGGATGGGGCAGCCACAGCTTCCTTGGGCAACCTGGGACAGGCTCCCACCATCCTCACAGCAGAGAATTTCTTCCTAATATCCAATCTATATATCCCCTTTTTCCATTTGAAACCATTCAAATCCCATCTGTCCAGGTCCTTGTCCAAAGTCCCTCCTCAGCTTTCCTGGAGCCCCTTCAGGCACTGGAAGCTGCTCCAAGGACTCCCCAGAACCTTCTCCTTCTCCTTCTCCTTCTCCTTCTCCTTCTCCTTCTCCTTCTCCTTCTCCTTCTCCTTCTCCTTCTCCTTCTCCTTCTCCTTTTCCTTCTCTTCTCTTCTCTTTTCTCTTTTCTCTTTTCTCTTTTCTCTTTTCTCTTTTCTCTTCTCTCCAAAATCTCCATGTTCTCATTTTGGGGACCCCAGAACTGGACCCAGCACTGAAGGGGGGGGTCTCACCAGAGTGGAAGGGGGAGAATCCTCTCCTTAAACCTGGTTCACAATGTCAAACACATCCCCACACCTGCAGAACACATCAGCCCCTGTAATGGAGGAGGTTCTGTTGATTACAGCCCTGTGCTGAATATTCACAATCCCATTTATGAACCTGCACAGGCCTCGGGTCAGGCAGGGTGAGGCTTGAGGCTCCCTGTTAATTTTTTATTGCACTAAATCAGTGCAGACCCAGGGAGGGGTTCTCAGATGCTCAGGATTCCCCTCAGCAAAAGCAGAGAAGCTGGTTTGCCAAAAGGGATGATGTATGAAGCAACATTCCTGGTAAAAAGTGCTGCCAAGGAGCTTCCAGGGAGCTTGTCCTGCTCTTTTACTGAGCAGGTACCAAAAACCCTGAAAACCATGATCCATCAGCACATAATGCAGCAGCTCCTGAACTCCAGGAGCCTTCCAGTATCTGAAGGGGGCTCCAAGAAAGCTGGGGAGGGACTTTTTAGGATGTCAGGAAGTGATAGGATATGGGGGAGCCCGGATTACAAGAATTCTGGAGCCCCTATTACAAGAAAAACATGGAAGTGGTGGGATGAGTCCAGAGAAGGTCCAGGAGGATGCTCAGAGGGTTGGAGCAGCTCTGGAGTGAGGACACTGAGAGAGTTGGGGTTGTTCAGTCTGGAGAGGAGAAGGCTCCAAGGAGAGCTCAGAGCAACCTTCATAGATCTGAAGGGGCTCCAAGAAAGCTGGGGAGGGACTTGTGAGGATGTCAGGGAGGGACAGGACATGGGGAATGGATTCAAACTGGAGGAGGGGAGACTGAGATTGGAAGTTAGGAAGAAGTTCTTCACCAGGAGGGTGGGGAGACCCTGGCACAGGTTGTCCAGAGAGGTGGTGGAAGCCCCATCCATCCCTGGAAGTTTTTAAGGCCAGGTTGGATGGAGCTTGGAGCAACCTGGGCTGTGGGAGGGGTCCCTGCCCATCCAGGGGTTGGAACTGGATGATCTTCAAGGTCCCTTCCAAGCCTGAAAATTCTGTAATTCCCTTGAAGTCAAACATGAATGATGGCCCATCTGGTTAAAAACATCACGTGGCCTTGAACTGATGCTTCTTATGCCTTTTTTTTATTTCTGGGGGGGTCTTTTTGTGGCAAGGCAAATTGAGGGGATGTGATCCATTCCCATACTGGATTGCTGGGCTGTGCCTGTGCATTAATTCACTTTATAGTGATCTTAAAGGTCCCTTCCAAGCCTGAAAATTCTATGATCCTATCATTCTATAACTCCACAAACTGTGAAGCATCTGCTGCTGGGTTCAGCAGAGCTGCTGCAACCCCAGGCATTGGTCCAGGCTTCCCAGCTCTCCACTATTGGGATCAGCAAGCTCCTAGAGCACCAGGAATGGGGAATCAGCTCTGCTCCAATTACTGAGTAATTATCAGGAGAGGATGGAGGCAGAAAGGGGAAGGTTGCAACTGGAAGGACCAGAAAAGCCACATAGGACCAAAAGCCAAAACACAAGGACAGATGTTCAGGGAGGGGATGGCAAAAAATGTTGGCCCAAAGAAATGGAGTCTAAATACAGTGGGGGAAATAAAAACAGCCACCCAAGAGTGATGCTGAAGCAGCTCTTCCATCTCTAGAAGCTGGTGAGTGCAAGCATCCAGCATTTCCAGCTCTTGGATCAGCTGCTCCCATTAGCAGCTAAGAGGGATCTCTAGGATAGGAAGGAGACAATGTCTCCTCTTTAAAAAGAGGAGGTTTCTGGCAGGCAGAAGAAAAAATGCAATTTCTGAGGCAGGAAAGCAACTGGGAGGACTTCACACAGGCTTCATTCATGGGTGCATCAGCCCTACAAAGCCACATTGAAAGATGCTAAAAGGGATTATTTTTTTAAGGTGAAAAGCAAAACATGAATTTTATATGCAAAACCCAACCCTGTAAGCTCACATCTCAATGGCCATCAGTCCTGAGCACCTCCAGAGCTTTCAAAGAAATTCAGTCCTTAGCTTGGTTGGGCACCTCATTAGCTCCAGCCCCACCATTTTTCCAGGTTTATAACAAGGATGTGATTTATTAAATGGTCAGGTTAAGACCTCTGGGACTGGAGCATTGAGAAAGCAGTGGGATTTCTGTACATAGAAGATTTCATCACTAATTTTGCTCCTTTCACTCACAAGATCTCAAGGTTGGGGTTTTTTTTCCTAGAGAAATGGGAGGAAGAGGTTGTACAAGTACCATGAAGTGCACCATTCACAGAGAGCTCATGAGGAGATCAACATTTCAACATTTGAGAGGACACTGAAGAGCAGAAAACCACAAAGATCTTGTCTGTTCAGTCCCCTGGGATCCAAAGCTGCCAATTTTGGGTTCATTCCCAGTGGCTGATGCCCCTTCCTACTCTACATCACCAAACCAGGCACCTTGTTCTTGGCAAATTTCTGGAGGAAAAGATAGTTTTGCAACCATGGGGAGGTCCCAAGGAAACCAGGGAGGACAAGAAGAGCTTCCAGGTACATTTTGTCTCCCTTAAGTTGTATCTCAGAAGGGCTGGAGGTTGGGAATTACAGATTCAGCTGCATCTGCTGAAGCCCCTTGCAAATGGAGATAGTGTTTTATCCTCTTTGACAAGGAGTTAAATGAGATAAATAAAATAAAGATCCCAGGATTTTTCAGTACACAGCAACTGAAAAAAAAAAAAAAAAAAAAAAATCCAAACAAACCACCAAAGCCAGGCAGCAAATAAAAGTGGCTTCTTCTGTTTATTGGACAGATCAAAAAATTATCATCACAATTTTCTCCTGCAGAATTTCTCTTCCCCCACTCCCCCCTAGCACCATTTCCCAGGTGTGATATTGGTTGTGGAGAGACAACATATTTTTGGCAGCAGCTATAAACAAACCCCAACCCTCAACAAAACCCTGAACAGATTTAATTTCATGTTTATCCAGTGAAACCCATCCCCATCTCCCACCTGGATACTGAACCCACAACAGCTTTGGGTGGATTTTTAAAGATGCTGAAGCCTGCCCTGGACTCTACCTCCAGAGCAAGGATTATTCTGGTGTTTTAGGGCCCAGAATTAATTAATTTTGGAGCTCTGTGTTTGTACACTGCAATTTAACCAGGCTGCTCTCTGTGGTTTTAATGGCTGGAAATCCATCAACAGGATGGTGATATCTGGGAGCTACCTTGGAAACTGCCACCTGAACTTCTGACCTTTAAAAACCCACATTGCAACTAAAAACAAACCTGATTTACCCCCACTTTGTGTGATGGAGCCTTGTTAAGATGATGCACTGACTTCATAACAACTGCTCCAATACCTGATGTAGTTAAATCAGAAATTGCTTCCTCACACTATGGATATTACAGTGGGCTGAATCACAGCAAGACCATTTTTTTCTTTTTTACATGTCTTTTCTTGAAAATGACATTAAAAAAAAAATTTAAAAGGGGATCTTTTCATTACAGCTGAAGGCACACAATAGAAAAAGAAATTTTGCAGCTGTTCAAAATGAAAAAGGGTGACCAAGTGAGCAGGCTGGGAGCCTTCAGCCCTCCTTCTACATTCTCAAAAGGTCAGAGGAAAGCAAGAGATAATTACAGTTCCAGCAAGCAGTCTCCAAAAAAACTTAGAACTCAGGCTTACAATTAAAATCCTCATTTTCATGTAAATTTTTAATGTGAAGTAGAAAGCCTGATCTGCATACATTTGGGGGAGGGGGGAGGAGAGGAATCATGAAACTCTGCAGCAGAATTAAAAAAAAAAAAAAACCAAACAGTCACAGTCATCAGCAGAAGATTTCAAAGATGCAAGGCTGGGTCATAATCCAAAATTCAAGGGAAGGTCTTTTTCTTCTAGGAAGTTTGATCTTTTAAAAACAAAGATAATCACACTTAAAAAAAAAAAAAACACTTAAAAAAAAAAATAACTCTTAGAAACCATGCCTCACTTTCCAATAATGGCAGAATATCAACATATAAACATGTACATGCTCTATTCCTTCTATTCAGGCAGATTTTTGCAGGATTTAAGACCTTTTTATAGAAACCATGCTCAGGAAGATGTATTATATTAAAATTGCTCCTACTCTGGGCTTGCAGAGGCTGAGTTACTATAGATAGTATATATAGATAGATAATACAACAGAGAGTATCCCCCATTTGCCACTGACTTTTTGTAGTTCTGGAGTGGGATTTATCTGGCTAAACCCTTACAGGTAGACTTAGATATTGCACTGGACTCAGGTTGGGGATTAGGAAAAATTTCTTCATAAAAAAAAAGTGGTGAAGCATTGCAAGAGGTTGCCCAGGGAGGAGTCACCTGGGGTATTAAAAAAAGAGGTAGATGAGGCACTTGGGGAGATGATTGAGTGGCTACAGTGGTGTAGGACTGATGGTTGGACTTGAAGATCTTGAAGGTCCTTTAAAACCATGATGAGTTTATGATACTATGATTGTGGCTGGAGTCCATCAGCTGGAGATAAGGAGCATAAAATGCCCCATCACCATCTGATACCCTGGGAGCTTGGGAAGTTTTCCCACACATCCCAAAAGTCCTCCCATGCAGATCCCAAAAACCCAACCCTGGGAGAACCCTGTATGTTCAGGTAAGATCATCCCCACTGCACTCAACAGCAAAGATTGGATTTGAGTGATTTTTGGAGAAGGACTTGGAGGTCCTGGTTGATGAGCAACTCAACACCAGCTGGCAACGTGGTCCCACAGCCCAGAAAACCAATTCTGCTCTGAGCTTCATCAAAAGCAGTGCTGCCAGGGAGAGGGATTCTCATCCTCTGCTCTCTGCAGAGCTGGGTCCAGTTCTGGGGTCCCCAATACAAGAAGGAGATGGAGGTGTTGGAGCAAATCCAGAGGAGGCCATGAAGATGCTCAGAGGGCTGGAGCAGCTCTGGAGCCAGGGGGAGAGAGCTGGGGGTGTTCAGCCTGGAGAAAAGAAGGATCCAGGGAGACCTTGGAGCATCTTCCAGTGCCTGAAGGGGCTCCAGGAAAGCTGGGGAGGGACTTTGGACAAGGATGTAGAGTGATAAGACAAGGAGAAACGTTTTTAAAGCAAAAGAGGGGAGATTTAGATGAGATAGGAGGAAGAAATTCTTCATTGTGAGGGTGCTGAGCCCCTGGCCCAGGTTGCTGAAAGAGTGGAAAAATATTGGAATAAGCCACCCAGGGAAGTGGTGTGGATGGAATCACCATCCCTGGAAGTGTTAAAAAAAATCATGTGGACATGGTTTAGTTGGCATGGTGGTGTTGGGTTGACAGTGATGATCTTAGAAGCCTTTTCCAACCTTAATGATCCCATGATTTGGCAAGCAGGAAAAAAACAGCATCTCTGAATGTGTGAATTCAGCTCAAAATATCAGGATGAGGCTTCATAAAGCAACTGAAACTAAGAAGCAAAACAATTTGACCAAACAAAAAAAGACCCCTAACTAGAAATACCTTTATTTTTGTGGGAATGGTTTCTAAATAGCACTGAAAAGCCAGGCTGAGGGATTGGGGTTGTTCAGCCTGGAGAAGAGGAGGCTCCCAGGTGAGCTCAGAGCAACCTTCCAATATCTGAAGGGGCTCCAAGAAAGCTGGGGGAGGGCTTTGGACACGGCGGGGTAGGGAGAGGAGAAGGGAAATGGGTTAAAACTTGGAGAGAAAGGGGAGATTGAGGTTGGAGATTGGGAAGAAATTCTGGAATTTGAGGGTGGGGAGAGCCTGGAACAGGTTGAGAGAGTTGGAGGTGTTCAGCCTGGAGGAGAGAAGGCTCAGGGAGACCTTGGAGCAGCTTCCAGTGCCTGAAGGGACTCCAGGAAAGCTGGGGAGGGACTTTGGACAAGGGCCTGGAGGGATGGGATGAGGGGGAAGGGTTTCCAGCTGCAAGAGGGGAGATGGAGAGGAGATGGGAGGGAGAAATTGTTTGGGGTGAGGGTGCTGAGCCCCTGTCCCAGGGTGCCCAAGGAAGCTGTGGCTGCCCCATCCCTGGCAGTGTCTCAGCCCAGGTTGGATGGGGCTTGGAGCAACCTGGGCTGTGGGAGGGGTCCCTGCCCATGGCAGAGGGTTTGGAACCAGATGATCTTGAAGGTCCTTCCAGTCCTTCTCTGGTATCCCAGAAAACTCTCCCACAAGATCCAGAGAGGTGGAGTGATGCTCATAGTGGTGTTCAGCCAGGAGAAGTTTTCTGTTCCTCAGCCAAGGATGAATTTGACACTAAAGTCTCTTACTCCTCTTACACAAATCCCAGACTTCCCACCCATTCTCTGCTGCACTCCAGGAGATGCAAACCTGTCCATCCAAGGAGAAATATCCTGCATTTACACTTCTTCCTCCACATACATCTCTCATTCCAGCAGTAACACCCACCAGGCACCTTATTGACAAGAGGATGGGAATAGATCCTTCATACCTTGGTTTTCCATAGCCTATAACTCATTTTTCAACTAATTTTTCTTTTGCTCCTGCAGTAGCTATTTCAGCACTCAAAAGACTGGAAGCTGAGGCCTCACATAGACCTTAATAAACTGACTTAGAGACTGGACATAGAGTTAAGGCAAGCTCAGGTATTTTATACCCAGAAAATTCCTTTCTAGCACTAGAAAAATTCCAAATAGACCTGGAAGGCTGCCACTGATTTCTACTTTTTTTTTTTCTCCCCTGTAAAATAAATCCATGCAAGCAGAGCCAGCTTTCCCTGCAAAATGAAGTCAATGGCAACTTTTCTGTGGATTTTTAGCTAAGCAGCATAATATTCTGCTTTGTAAGGCAAACTGAAAAGGGCATTTTAATGGCTGAAGTTACCACACACACAACACACCCCAAGACATTCCATCCCTCTGTTTTCCTGACAAAGTCATAAAAACCCAACTTGCACCCTCTGCTACGGATGTGCCTGGCTATTTGCTCAAAGGAAACTCCTCCTGGCTTAGTCCCTCACTGCCCAGATTGAAAGAGGAGGAAAACCAGCCCAAACATTTCTACTTTCTGAAAGGAAATTTGTTTTAAGCTGCACAAACACAAGCCATGGCTTTTCAGGTCTCCTGGGAGCTCCCAGCCAAGCTGCCCCACCACCAACTGATGCAATTCAGGACCAGGAGAGATTTTTGGCAGAGGATTTGCCACTCACAAGTGTTTTCTCCTTAACAGCCTCTTTTCCAGAAGAGAAGCAATCCACAGCCAGGAAGATCCCTGGTCAGAGAGTTCAAAACAAAACAGAGCAGTTGTCACCAGAGCAAAACTAAGCCCTGAAAAAGCAGCAAAAGAATCTCCTGGGATCACTGGCAGAAGAAAGGAGGTTTAAGTTTTGGGGTTTTGGGGTGTTTTTTTCTAAAGTACATACACACACACACAAAAATAATAATCCCAGATAACAAAAAGGCACAGAACAATATTACACAGCAACCATTCCCTGGACAATGCAATAGGGCAGCTTTGACACCAATTTTTTTACATTTCTCCCCAGCAAGCCCCACAAGAAACCATCTCCCAGCCCCAAATGGCAGAGAAGGATTGAGTCAAGCCCTGCTGTCTGGATTCCTTCTGCCTGAGCTCTTAAAAACTGCAGTTATCCAGGGGAGGAAAAGTCCCCTCTAAAGCTGCCTCATTTCTCCCCAGCTGCTTCTCACCTCCAATCACCTTTCCCTACTCGCAAACTCCTATTCACATACACAGAGACCCCACAGAACTACAGATCCTATACAATGAGCCCAAAAAACATTAAGACACAGAGCAAGGAGCAAACCAGAAGGCTCCTCCAGCACCAGAAAGAAAATATGGACAGAACTGGCCCAACTCATCCAACCCTTGGAGAACTTGTGACCGCTGATGTCAACCCCACATTGGGACCTTCTCACAAACCTCCAAGCCACGGTGCTGGTGGTTTCCATGGTCCACCCAAGCCACCAGCAACCAAATAATCCAATATTTTCAACCATCCTCGAGCCAGAAACACCAGGAAAAGGTGATGGGGTCAGGTACCAACCTTGGTGGTGTCATCGTGTGAGCGCTGGTAGCGTTTCCAGCGGCAGCCGTAGATCCCGGTCAGACAGGACAAACACAGCTGTGGCTCATAGTACTGCAAGGGTTGGTGTTTAACCATGCTCCTTCCAGCCCCTCAGGAGAGAGGTATCAGAAATCCATCAGGTCCTGGGAGCACCCTTGAGCAAGAAAAGAAAAGGAAAAAAAAAAAGAAAAAGAAAAAAAAAAAAGGAAATTCAAACCGCCGAGCAATATTTCAATACATTAACAAGCAATTTAATAATTAACCATGTCCTCTGGCTATTTGGAGAGGAGGAATGATAATCAGATCTATTCCCGTTCCCTGCCAACATCTCCGGCTTGTTACTCAACAAGGCTGAGAAGTTTAATTAGTTTGCAAGTTTTATTTCCTCCTGCAGCTTCTCCCACACCTCTAAAAACAAATGAGGAGTTCTCAGCAAGAGGAGCCACACGAGGACAAGAGCAGGAGAAGACAGATTCTTTCCAGCCCAGATGATCAGATTTTAATGAACGACTGAAACGTCAAAAACCCAAACCTTAAAATTGAGTCAGAGACCTATGAGAAGCTGAAACCCAGCCAAGCTGAGTCAGTTTATCTCAAGCATCCTATGGAGTCTGCAAAATAGTCCCAGACAAGGAGCTGACACCTCTGTGCATGCTGGAAAAAGCAGATATTGCTCTCTCCCAACATGGATCTCAGGGATGCAGAGCTGCTTTGCAGCCTTCACCCAGGAGAAAAATCCCCTTTCCATCCAGGATTCAGTCCCAAAGGACCTGGCTGCCTCCAGCACAGCTGCTCCACTTGCCAGACATGGGAACATTTTTTTTTTTTTTGAGGGAAAATCCTCCTCTCTTTTGATTACACGCTTTGTGCGTCACAGGATTGGAGGGTTTTTTATGTTTTAATATATATATTTAGATGCTGGCTTTTGTCTCTGGTGAGATTCCTATCAAGAGCAGACCGAGGAATCGTGCAGCTCTTACTCATTCAGAGAGTCAGGGGATGGGAACCTCAAAGCAAACGTTTGCCAGGCTGGTGCTGTGGTGCTGCTGCTCCCAGTTGTACTTTACTCACCCCAGAGGTTCCTGGGGCACAAGCCCAGAGCCCCAACCCCACAGATTTCTGGGGTATGGATCACATCAGGTGATGCTTAACAGCAACTGAGCTGCAAAGTGCTTGGCTCCCCTTCCCCAGGGTATGATATCCCAGAGTCACAGAATTTTTTAGGTTGGAAGGGATGTTAAAGGTCATCTCAACTTCCCTACAACTGGCAGGGACCCCTCCCACAGCCCAGGTTGCTCCAAGCCCCATCCAACCTGGGCTGAGACAATTCCAGGGATGGGGCAGCTCCAACTTCCTTGAGCAATCTCAGCCAGGTCTCATCACCCTCACAGCAAATTTCTTCCTAAGATCTCATCTGAATCTGTCCTCCTTCAACTTAAAACCATTCCCCTCATCCCATCACTCCATGTCCTTATCCAAAAGACCCTCCCCAGCTTTCCTGGATCCCCTTCAGGCTCTGGAAGATGCTCCATGTTCTCCCCAGAGCTTCTCTTCTCCAAGGTGAACAACACCAACTCTCAGCCTGTCTCCAGAGCAAAGGCGCTCCAGCCCTCTGATCCTCTTTGTGGCCTCCTCTGGACTCACGTGGGTTGTAAGAAAATCACACTTTCTCTAGGGGAAATAGTTCATTTCCTTCTACACAGCATCCCCTATGCTCAGCCCCCACAAAAATCTGAGACAGCTACGAGCAGCAACACCCTCCCTGGCATCACCAAAGCATGGCAGTGCTAAAGGAGGTGACCTAGGCACCTGAAAACCTTTCATTGCCATCTCCCATGGAAAGAAGCCTCAAGAATTAGGCTGACCCTATTTTTCATTCTCGTCAGTTCATGTGGGAATGCTGCAGGGACTGGAAACACTGAGCCCAGAGATGCAGAATCCACTGCAGAGCCTGGAAATGTCACCGAGGACACAGACAGCTCAACCCTTCCATGTCCTGTCCTTCTTGGTAGCCTTTTACACCCTGTGCCCCATGTTGACAGCCTTGTCCTGGCTTTCTCTGTCTGCCTCAGCATCCTGAAGGTTGTTGTGGTTTCAAAGCCATGCCCAGAGCCCACAGCTCCAGTGTCTTCCCCTTCTACACAAAATGCAGCTTTTTTCCTTTCAGCAAACCTCTCTATAACATTCTGGCTGCTGCCTTGACCCAGGCAGAGGACATGAGATGGGCAGGAGTTCTGGATCAGTTTGTGGCTGGGCTGGATCCCCACGTGGCTTTGCTCATCCCTTCAGGGCAGGAGGCACAAACACATCCAGTCTGAAAAAGTGTTTGCTGATCATGTCACCCCTCAACTCATCTGCCCCTGGGTGCTGCTGCACCACCTCATGCTTGAGGTCACCTCCCCTCCCACATTTCAGCTCTTCTCCTGCTATTTTTATATATTTGTATAGATATATTTATATATATAAAGCTCAGCATTAGTCACTGCACAAGCTGCCTCCTACCTCCAGCTTCTCTCTGCTTCAAGATCCTCCCAACCAAATGAGTTCCCCCAGCCAGCCTTCCCCATGCCCCCAGTGGGCAGAAAGAACCCTTAGGACAAAAACCACTGGGGACATGTGGAGTTAGATGCTATTTAGGGCTCTTGGACAAAGCCATAATCTCTGCCCTGAACATTCTAAGCAGCTGCAAGTGACATAGAAAATGGTGCTGGAAGGAGGCAGCAGCATCCTCTGCAGTCAAGACAAGAAATTCTTCATGAATTGATCTCCAAAAGGCAGCATCTCTCTCAATTTCCACCTCTTCCTGCTTTAAAGAATCACAGAATTAACCTGGGTGGAAGAGACCTTCAAGAGCATCAAGTCCAACCATCAGGTTGAGCCAGGCAAGGCAAGAGAGCAGACAGAGCAGCTCTGTCTTCAGAAGATCCACAGATTTTCTGTAGGAGCTTAGAAGAGCTGCACAACAAACTCAAGCACAAGGATTTCATCACACCCAAGGATTCCAGCACTGAATTTTGGGGGGAAGCATTTCTCCAGCCCCAACACCTGGATTTGTGCTGCTGTACAGCAGGCAGCACACAAGCAGAGAGCATCCAAGCTGGGAAATCCTGACTTTTCAAATAAAAATCCCATTCCACTGAAGTGGCAGGAGCCTGGGAGCAGAGGCTGCCCTTTGGAAATGATAACTCCTGTTATCAAATGATAACTCCTCTTATGGATCCATCATTCTGTTCAAGTTGAAGCTCAGGTCCCTACCTGCAACTTCCCAGCACAGCTCCCACCAGGCAAGTGATGAGGCTGGGAATAGGGTGATTTGGGGCAAACACCACAAGTTAGCAGATACCTAAAGAATTCCCATTCCAGGCCTGCCACAAGGGTCCCTGATTCAGCCACCAGGATCCCTCTCCTGACTGCATATCCAAAGCCATCAAAATGAAAGGCAGGAACTTGGCTGCAGAACCAGAGATAGAGAAGGTAGCAAAGCCTTCCCAAACAACATTGGTTTAGTAGGAGAGCACTTCAGAGATGGAGAGGGACCAGCAACTAACTCCTCTCCCTGAAGAAAAATCCTACCAGGAACACCAACAGCCAGGGTAGATGCAAAAGCTTTGAATTTATTGTCTAGGTCTGAAGAGCATCCACCCACCTCCCACAGCAGCATCCAACCCAGCATCTCCCCATCTCCTGGCAGAGTTCAGGAGGGACACAAGTGTTTTCAAGAAGCACACCTGACCACCATTCCCAAAAACCACAGGATACTGCTGGAAGGTTTTTAAGAGTGGCAGAATTCACAAAAAAACAACCAAGAGGATAAAAAGTAGAGGCAAGGGAAAAATAACATCTGAAAAGGCTCCCTGAGCCACCAACCAAGTGAAGCTCCCACCCTGGATGATAAATCCCAACACAGAAGCTGTGGGACACTCCCCATAAAAGCAGCCAGGAGAAGGACAGAGAGAAGCAAACCAAAAAAGCCACCCCTAAATCCAGTTGAATTGCACGAGGCACAACCACCAAGCCTAAAATCATCCCTTCCTCTCCCTCAGCATCACAAACAGATCCCCAGAAGCCCACGAGAGGAAGGGGAGCAGAAAACACAGCACCCATCCTCCCCACCGTGCACCCAGACACCCGAGGAGTAACAGGAGATGCAGGAAGAGACCAAAGCACAGCCAGGAAGATGCTGCTGGAGAGAAACCACACTGATACCATCTGTCCAGAGATTCTTTCTTGGCCAAGATCATGGACTGAATGCTGACTTCTGCTTCCAGAAATGGATTTAAGGGAGAGGAAGCAGAAAGCTTGTCCCTTACAATCACTGTTCCCATGACATCTCCAGCTTTGAGGTGGAAAAAAAAGGAGGCTATGAATGATTCAAAGCTCTGCTGGTTAGCATTACATACAGAAATGAAAACAGGAAGCAAGACAACACAACATTAATTATTAAATTCAGCAACGAGCAGCAGAAGGGGAGGGAAAAAAAAATTAGATAGAAAACACAAACCCACACAAGCTCTCAACTTTGACTGGAAAGAAGCATCATCTGCCAATGGCTACAAACTTCTTCGAGCTGAAAAACTGAGTTTGCCAGGCAGCTTACCCAAAAAAAGGGGGAGGCAGGGAAGAGTCCATCTGCAAATACAGCAGGAACATTTTCTGAAAGCTCCAGGATGCCTAATTAGCACACAGTGCATTCCTGAGATACTGGGCTGTCCGTATCCGTTACAGCCTGTGACACATTATTCCCTGCCAGAGAGCTTTGGAGTGAAGGGAAAAAAAAAAAGAAAAAAAAAAAAAGGCAAGAGAGAATTCAAGTTACAAATTTAAAAAGGAAGCTCTCTGGGGAGATCTGGCCTAAAAATTTGGATTTTTTTTTTTTTTTTATTTTGTCTGTAGGAGTTAACTCCTCCAATCCCTACAGCCTTAGAGCAATATTCAGAAATACAGAGAGGGAAGAGAGCAATCAGGACTGATTGTTAAACCACCTCCATGAGACCAATTTTAGTGACAGAATCAGTCCTGAATCTTACTGGGTAAATAATGTGAATTAAGCCATGGGGTAGCACTTTTAATGGCATCTGACCCTTTCCCAAGGGTTGGTACAGTCCAGCAGTCCAAGCTCTCCTTTTAATCCTCCTCTTCAAGTCTGTGGTGGCTTTTTTTTTTTTTTTTTTGTGCTCTCAACCCAGTTTCACACAGGTCACGCTGATCTCATTCAGCATCTTGGGAAAAATCCTTTAATAAATAGCCCAGAGCCAAGCAGCTTATGGCACATCCAGTGACAGCACCATTCCAAATACCCACGGGGTTTGGTCAGGGTGGTTTGGGGGAGCTGGAGGGAGAGAGATCTCTGAGCTTCTGCCTGCCTAGAAATGCTACCTCCAAGTCTTCTCCCAAATGCTTTCAGCTCAATAAGCACAAGAATTCTTACTTGAACCTGCCAAGGGCTCCTAAATTGGACCAGAATGTTCAGAAAATATATCCCAGGATGCTTTAATGGATTCTTATGAGTCATAGAATCATAAAATCATAGAATGGGCTGAGTTGGAAGGGAGCTCAGAGCTCCTCAAGTCCAACCCTTGCTCCACTCCCCCCGTGGTTCCCAGCCCATGGCACTCAGTGCCACATCCAGGCTCTTTGGAAATATCTCCAGGGATGGAGAATCCACCCCTTCCCTGGGCAGCCCATTCCAATGCCTGATCCCCCTCTCCATCAAGAAATTCTTTCGAATGTCCAACCTAAACCTCCCCTGGCACAACTTGAGACCATGGCCTCTTGTCTTGCTGAGAGTTGCCTGGGAAAAGAGCCCAACCCCCCCCTGGCTCCAACCTCCTTTCAGGGACTTGGAGAGAGTGATGAGGTCTCCCCTGAGCCTCCTCTTCTCCAGCCTCAACACCCCCAGCTCCCTCAGCCCTTCCTCACAGCATTTCTGCTGGATCCCTTCACCAGCCCAGTTGCCTCCTTTGGACCTGCTCCAGCACCTCAAGCTCCTTCCTGAGCTCAGGGGCCCAGAACTGGACACAGGACTCAAGCTCTGGCCTCCCCAGAGCTGAGCACAGGGGCAGAATCCCTTCCCTGGACCTGCTGGCCACGCTCTTCCTCAGCCAGCCCAGGATGCCATTGGCCAGAGTCTTGAGGTCTAAGGAGATGTTGGAGTGGGCAAACCCAAGCACCTGGGAAGAGGAGGAGACCCATGGTCTTCTTCAACATCTCCATCCCTCAAGATGTGAGGGTCCTCTATCATCCATCCATCCATCCATCCATCCATCCATCCATCCATCCAGAGATGGCTGGAAAGACCCAACAAATGGAAAGCTTTGGCTTTCCATGAGGAGGCTTCTGTGGTTTTAGAGAGGCAGAAAAATTGGGAAAATGAGGGGGATAAGAGAAAACACCATCCCAACCACACCTCCATGTGCTCCCCCCAGAGCTGGAGAGGCCCAAAGGCCATGGGAGCACTGGGACACCCAAAACTCAAGAAGACCCCAAGCACACAAGGTGGAATCTCCCCAAAATTAGTCCCAAGGAAACTGAGCCCAATTGCACCACCAAGAAATGTAGAAAATCCAGACTCCCAAGGCTGTCTGAGGTTTATTTTGCATTTCCTTTAGCTAACCCATTTTAAAAGAGCTTTGACAGATTCTACCCATTTCCCCATTAAAAGAAATGTTTTTCCTCTCACTGGTGACTCATGGGATCACTGCTTATCAAGAATTTCTGTCTAATTTCAGCATTTCCACCTCTTAATGAAATTGCTATCAAGCAAGCCACGCTGAAAACCCTGTTAAGCAAATTCCAATTAGGTGAGAACATTGCTGATCACCAATTATCCCTATTGATACTCTTGTGAGCCTTCTTGTCAACTGTTTCCCTAATTATACTGGAAAATCTTGATTTGTCTTCAATGCTTTCTAAAGTTAAGCTCCTGGAGAGCAAAGCCTCCAGATCTTTGTACACAGACACAAAAAAATATCATGTCTGTTGCCAGCACTGAAATGATTTAAAGCCTTGGAAGGAAATGATCTAAAATCTTGTGACTTTCACAGATTCTCCATAGTAATCTTTGAATATTGAATTCATCCCAAGCAACGTCACAAAATTTCACTTTCCCTGACTCAGAAATGGAAGAGGGAGAAGATTCCCAGCTGTTTAATACCAGAACAACCCTTCCACAGGGATGTTTGCTCCAGCCATTCCCACAGGAGGAAACCTATAGGCACACACACACACACTGAGCAGTATTTTCCACCTTTTGTTGGCCCTGACCCAGAACATCTCAACTTGCAAGATCAAGATTTAATTTCAAGGCAGGGATGGTAAGAGAACACCCCAAAGCCATCAACAGTTGAGATGATGCCTTTCAGGGGGGGGAAGGTGCCCAAGAAATGACTTCCCTGATCACTGAAGCCCTCCTGATGCCCCAGTTATTCTGGGTTATTATTCCCAGTACATTGTTATTCCCTATCCTGGAAATCAGGTTGGGTTAGGGGTAGCCCACCCAATTTTCCCAATTTTCCCCAATTTTCCTACAAACAATCGATTTTACACAGACAACCCCAAAGAATCCCTGTACAAATAAAAGCAGAAAGTGCATTCAAATGGCAGTAATTATCTAATCTCATTTTTTTATTTCCCTGGCAAACACCACACAAACAAAAAAAAAAAATTAATATGAAGCAAAGTGCTCTTTGCCATGTGTATTTGGGCATGAATTGAGGCTGGAAAGCACAAATGGGCAAAACACTTTTGGTCCTAGAAGCCAAATGTTGCTGGGCAAAACAGGGGCAAAAAAAAAAAAAAAAAAAAAAAAGGAGGAAAAAAAAAAAAAAAAGAAAGAGAAGTCTACAGACCTTGTTTTGATCTTTCAGCAAAGTCTTAAACCTCTGAAAAGGAACATCACTGTTTCTCCAGTGCCTGGTGATTCCAAAAAACCCCATGACTAACTACATCCTAATCCAGGGCAACAGCCCAGAGAACCACTTTGAGTCACCAAGTGGCAGGTGATGACCCAAATAGAGAGGATCTGGCTGACGTGTAGCCCCTCTGGGTCTGACCTGTTGTTTATTGTCCTTAAATTTTAAAAAAATAAATAACCAAATAAATAAATTACTGCTTTGAAAGTAGGGCAGCGTGTAGTTTGGGGGTTGCAGGCTTCCAGTTAATGAGAATTCAGACTTCAAAAGATGAACACTTCAAAGGGATTACAAAAGAAAAAAAACCTCAGACTTTAATCTCACTAAATAAATAAGCAGAGGACACACCACCTCCTCCCTCTGCAATCTGACTTCTTAACATTTTTCACAAACTAAGGGCAGATGGGGTGCCCCATGATTTTAAAAAAGGGTTGAAGAAGAGGAACAGGACACCAGAAAAACTTCTTGCAGAGCAATAACCAAACGTGATCCCTGCTTTCTGCACCAGCTTGAGTCTTGGCAAGAAAAACTTGCAAGTGGAGGTCTCAGCAGGGCTCTGAAAACCCAGTGTCTGCTACAGCCAAAGCTGTTAAGAGCCAAGTTCTCTCCTCCTCCCATGCTGAGAAGAAAGCAACTCCAGTTACTCAGCTCTTCTTAGTATTAGTAGGATTGGAAAAAAAATTAGTAGGATTTTTTTGTCTGTGAGCTGTACTGTTTAATATTTTTATCAACAACACAGACATCAGGATTGAGTGCAGATGACACCAACCTGAGTGGTGCTGCCAATAAGGCAGAGGGATGGGATATCATCCAAAAGAACCTGGACAAACTGGAGAGGTGGCTCCAGGTGAACCTCATGAGATCCAACGAGACCAAGTGCAGGGTCCTGCACCTGGGTTGGAACAATCTGCACATCATGAAGGCTGGGGATGAGGATTTGAGGGTGCTGGTGGATGAAAAGCTGGATATGAGCCAACAGTGCATGGTTGAAGCCCAGAAGGTCAAATCCATCCTGGGTTTATCACAGGTAGGGTGGTCAGCAGATCCAGAGAGGTGATTCTGCTCTGGTAAGAGCTCACCTGGAGGATTGCAGCCAGGTCTGGAGCCCTCAGGACAGGAAGGACATGGAGCTGATGGAGAGGGTCCAGAGGAAGGCTACAAAAATGATCAGGGGGTTGGGAACACCTCTCCTGGGAAAACAGAATGAGGGAGCTGGGGGTGTTCAGCCTGGAGAGGAAAAAAAGCTTCAAGGAGACCTCAGAGTGACCTCCCAGTATCTGAAGGGTCCTACAGGAAGGCTGCAGAGGGACTGTTTGCAAGGGCCTGGAGGGACAGGATGAGGGGCAATGGCTTTAAATTGGATTTAAATTGGATATCAGGAAAAATTGACACTGGAGACACTGGAGAGGTTGGCCCAAGGGTCCTAAACCTGGCTCAGAACCATTGGGAATCTCAGCATGGGATTGAGGATCAGGGTTTAGACAGCAGCCCTGCAGAACAGGACTTGGGGGGTGAAAATGAGCCAAAAGTGTCTGTTTGCAGCCCAGAAAATCAATCCCAGCCTGGGCTGTGTCACAAGGAGGGTGGCAGCAGGAACAGAGAGGGGATTTTCCTCACCTGGAGGATTGCATCCAGGTCTGGAGCCCTCAGGACAGGAAGGACATGGAGCTGATGGAGAGGGTCCAAAAATAATCAGGGGGTTGGGAACACCTCTCCTGGGAACACAGAATGAGGGAGCTGGGGGTGTTCAGCCTGGAGAGGAAAAAAAGCTTCAAGGAGACCTCAGAGTGACCTCCCAGTATCTGAAGGGTCCTACAGGAAGGCTGCAGAGGGACTGTTTGCAAGGGCCTGGAGGGGCAGGATGAGGGACAATGGCTTTAAATTGGATTTAAATTGGATATCAGGAAAAACTGACACTGGAGACACTGGAGAGGTTGGCCCAAGGGCCCTAAACCTGGCTCAGAACCATTGGGAATCTCAGCATGGGATTGAGGATCAGGGTTTAGAGAGCAGCCCTGCAGAACAGGACTTGGGGGGTGAAAATGAGCCAAAAGTGTCTGTTTGCAGCCCAGAAAATCAATCCCAGCCTGGGCTGTGTCACAAGGAGGGTGGCAGCAGGAACAGAGAGGGGATTTTCCTCACCTGGAGGATTGCATCCAGGTCTGGAGCCTGAGGACAGGAAGGACATGGAGCTGATGGAGAGGGTCCAAAAATGATCAGGGGGTTGGGAACACCTCTCCTGGGGACACAGAATGAGGGAGTTGGGGGTGTTCAGCCTGGAGAAAAAAAAAAGCTTCAAGGAGATCTCAGAGTGACCTCCCAGTATCTGAAGGGTCCTACAGGAAGGCTGCAGAGGGACTGTTTGCAAGGGCCTGGAGGGACAGGATGAGGGGCAATGGCTTTAAATTAAAGGAGATTTAGATTGGATGTCAGGAAAAAGTTGTGTACCAGGAGGGGGGTGGAAAACTACACAGCTGAGAGGGAAACAATATTTGTTCTGGAAAGCAAGCACAAAGCCAGGTTCATTTTCCCCCCAGTTTAGAAGAAATTCAGTAAATCCAGTCTGGGATTCTATGAACTCCACTGAGCAGCACTCAACCTTCCAAGCTGGGGACCACCAAGAAACCTTAATGGGCTTAAGATGGTGCCAATTTCCAATTTCCCAGTTGAAGATCCAAACCAGCCTCCCCAGTATTGCTTTGAAGGAGCTGACCCTTAGCATCGAGGAAGAACCAGATAAATGGAAGTCACAGGGTGCTGCTTTGTCCTGGAGAAAGATGGGCTTGACACCCTGAAAAGTTCAGGCAGGCATCAGGTGATGCTGAGGGATTAAATCCTAAGAGTGATGAGGACATTTTCTCAAAATGAGGACTCTGAAACCTTCAGGCAACTCAACTGGAAGAGGTGTCAGCCAAGGTTTTCCTGTATCCAAGGAGGTTGATGGTTGGACTTGGTGATCTTCAAGGTTTTTTCCAACATGGATTCATTTCCAACTCTAGGATTCTAAGTAGCATTCTACCTTGAGGGGATGGTGATGTTTGGGAAGAGAGAGAGCAGCAGGCAGGAAATGGTTGGAAGTTTTCATGGATAAGCTCCTAAGAGTTTCTTCCACTGCTGGTAAATAGTGGGGATTCCAGAGGGAGGAACCTCTGGGTTACAGCCAAAACCAACCAAAGAAAGAGGTTGGGTGCTGAGACCTTTTACAGTCCAAACAGTCCAAAATGCACAAAAGAAATTCAGGTACTGCAATTCCTGCTCCATGGCCTTGGATCATCACCTTTACCAGGTGAGGACACTTGATCTGGGATGGTCACATTTACCTGGGATGCTGCCTAACCTAAAGATGGCTCCAGAAAGAGAGAAACAAGAACTAATATAGACTCAAAGTAATACAGACAAAGTTTTAAATGCAGAATTCCTAAGGGGGAAGACACACAGATCCCACTAAAAGCCATGACTTGGGAGCTCTGCCCTGGCACCAGAGCTGGTGGAGTCACCTTGGGATCTGTCAGGAGCTTTCAGACCACCAGAAGAACCCAGAAGTTCAACCTTTAAGGACAACAAAACAAAATAAACCAAAGCAAACAAAAAAAACCAAACCGACCAACAAAAAATTAAAAATAAAAAAAAAAAAATTAAAAATTAAAATAAAAAAAAAACAAACTAAAGCTCAGCTGGGGTAATACACAGCCCCAAACAGCACCAGAAGTGTCTTGATCTTGGCAGAAGGAGGCTTTTGAGCCACAAAACCAAAGAGAGATGCAGGAAAGCACTGGACAGGTCTGGGAGAAGTTGGAAGGGGATGGAGATGGACCAGGACAAGGACACCCCACATTCAGTACAAGCACAGAGACAGCCAAGAGGAGAGAAGAAAGGAAAAGTTATCAGTAGAAGAAGACAAGTAAGGAAGCACAAGTGAGGTGTTGAAGAAAACTCTGGAGCAGCTCAACTTGAGGCAGGGAATTAAAAAAGATACCCAAGAAATTGAAAAAAACTGCATCTTTTCCCTCCCCACAGACTCCAAGAGCTTTGCCCTCCTCACCAAGCTGCAAAACTGAAGGTTTCAGCAATCCTTCCCCATTTTCAGCATCTGCTTTTGGTGGGCAAGCAAGTGGCAACTGAACTGGGTTTGAACATTCCCAGCCTGACAAAGCTTTTTTCCCCACTCCCTGATTACCCTTTCCAACACAGACAACCCCCCTAAAAATGTTCACCATAAATCCCACAGGAATTGCATCAGCTGACCCTCCCAGGGACACTTTTAGTCTTCTCTGGGAGGTGTTATCAGCTCAAGGAGAAGTTTGTCCAACACATTGCTGTACAGGGCTTGTCACCTGCTGTCCCTAAGAGATGTCCCTCCAGAAAATGTGCTTCATGGCAGCAGGAAAAGAGAACAACTTCATGAACCATGCCAGTAACACTCATCCAGAATGAGCAAAATGCCTCCCCACCCACTGCAGACACTTGAATTGAGACAGAAATGGGGAGGGGGGTAACAGGAAAATTCATTTTCCAATCAATACTCTGCGAGTCTGCTCTGCAACTGCTATCCAGAGAATTAAGTGTGAATGTCTCTGCCTTAATGAGAGGTGGGAAGTCCTAGTTAAATGGATTACAAGCTCTTTATTTCCCATGATTGATTCCTTCCATATGGCTGCAAGAAGCATCCTTCAAAACAAAAATGTTCTGAAGCAGCAGAAGAGCTAAATTAGTGAAGGAGCAAAGTGGCTTTCCCAGAAAAAGAAAAAAAAAATTCCACAATTTTTTCCACATTTTTGGAGCAGGTCCAGAGGAGGGGCTAAGAAATATGATCAGGGGGTTGGGAACATCTCCCCTACAAAGACAAAATGAGGGAGCTGGGGTTGTTCAGCCTGGAGAAAAAAAAAAAAGGCTCCAGGGAGACCTCAGAGTGACCTCCCAGTATCTGAAGGGTCCTACAGGAAGGCTGCAGAGGGACTGTTTGCAAGGGCCTGGAGGGACAGGATGAGGGGCAAAGGCTTCATTTATCCCTGTTGTGACTTTTTGTGGGGAAGTCTTTAATTTTGACACAGCTTCTCCTCCACTACCTGTGAGGTTTTTTCCTGGTTAGTTTTGTGTTTGTGACTTTTCAGCATCTTGGGGCAGGTGGTGTTGGTGGAGTCTGATGCAGAAGGGATGGAAAGGGTCCAGAGATTGGCTACAAAAATGATCAGGGGGCTGGAACACTTCTCTTATAAAAACAGAAAGAGGGAGCTGGGGTTGTTCAGCCTGGAGAAAAAAAAAAGGCTCTAGGGAGACCTCAGAGCACCTTCCAGTCCCTGAAGGGGCTCCAGGAAAGCTGGGGAGGGACTTTGGACAAGGGCCTGGAGGGATGGGATGAGGGGCAATGGCTTTAAATTAGAGGAGATTTAGATTGGATGTCAGGAAAAAGTTCTGTACCAGGAGTACTTTCAAAATAAGTACTTTCAAAACAAGAAGAAGTCACCCAGTCCACTCCAGTGCCCTGCCCAGCACCAGTGACAGTCTTCCAGTTCAGGAGGGCTCCAACCCCCAGCACATTATCAATGCAGGATAACCAGGACTGGCATAAAAAAATGACATTTGCAGCATGAAAAAATGAAATTTGCCATTCAAGGCAAAGCAGCCATCCCCCCCTCACCTCCAGGGAAACTCTTCACAAAGCTGAACAGGAGATATTTGGGCAGTCAGGAAACCAAAAATAAGAGAGGAACCCCCTGACTTATGAAACACTGAGCATTGCTGCCCACCCCTACCCCCACTTCCACATCTTTCCCCCTCCTCATTCATAAGCATCAGGGGACTGGTGTCCATCAGGCAAAGATATCCAGGGGAAATAAATGGGAGCAGGGTCAGCAGGGTGAGGGAGGGGAATTTCCCCCTCTACTCTGCTCTGCTGAGACCCCCCTGCAGTGCTGGGTCCAGTTCTGGGGTCCCCAAACAAGAAGGAGATGGAGGTGTTGGAGTGAGTCCAGAGGAGGTCCTGGAGATGATCCAAAGGCTGGAGCAGCTCTGGAGCCAGGGGGAGAGAGTTGGGGGTGTTCAGTCTGGAGAAGAGAAGGCTCCAGGGAGACCTTGGAGCACCTTCCAGTGCCTGAAGGGGCTCCAGGAAAGCTGGGGAGGAACTTTGGACAAGGGCCTGGAGGGATGGGACAAGAGGTAATGGTTTTAAATGGGAAAAGGGGAGACTGAGATGAGATCCTTGGAAGGATGAGGTGAGCCCCTGTCCCAGGGTGCCCAAGGAAGCTGTGGCTGCCCCATCCCTGGCAGTGTCTCAGCCCAGGTTGGATGGGGCTTGGAGCAACCTGGGCTGTGGGAGGGGTCCCTGCACATCCAGGGGTTGGAACTGGAGGAGCTGGAAGGTCCCTTCCAACCCAAACCAGTCTGGGATTCATTATATGAGAGGAAAGGAAATTTGCCCAAGGAAAGGGTTCTGGGGAGAGATTCTGGGGAGACCTTGAAGCAGCTTCCAGTGCCTGAAGGGCTACAGGAAAGCTGAGAAGGGACTTTGGACAAGGGCCTGGAGGGATGGGATGTCCTAGATTAAATGGGATGTCCTAGATCCTAGATTAAAAAGTCTGTGAAAATACAATATATGGCTGGAGGTCCTTGGGATCTGGACTCATCCGATTCTCCAGTCACCCGAGGCAGTGTGCTCAGAATTTACTCTGCCACCATTTTATTACTCTAAAAATTCCATGTGTCCACTCTGAGCAATCCCTGTAGAAAATGAAACTTTTCCTTCCAGTTCTAAGATATTGTGAAGTGATGGCTGTGAAACTGGGAGGGTTTTTTCCCTCATTTTCCAGGCAAGTTGATGGACATTAGATAATGAATCCAGGCTGAGGGATTGGGGTTGTTCAGCCTGGAGAAGAGGAGGCTCCCAGGTGAGCTCAGAGCAACCTTCCAATATCTGAAGGGGCTCCAAGAAAGCTGGGGGAGGGCTTTGGACACGGGGGGGTAGGGAGAGGAGAAGGGAAATGGGTTAAAACTTGGAGAGAAAGGGGAGATTGAGGTTGGAGATGGGGAAGAAATTCTGGAATTTGAGGGTGGGGAGAGCCTGGAACAGGTTGAGAGAGTTGGGGGTGTTCAGTCTGGAAGAGAGGAAGAGGAAGAGGAGAGGAGAGGGGAGAGAAGGAGAAGGAGAAGAAGAAGGAAAAGGAGAAAAGGAGAAGGAGAAAAGGAGAAGGAGAAGGAGAAGGAGAAGGAGAAGGAGAAGGAGAAGGAGAAGGAGAAGGAGAAGGAGAAGGAGAAGGAGAAGGAGAAGGAGAAGGAGAAGGAGAAGGAGAAGGAGAAGGAGAAGGAGAAGGAGAAGGAGAAGGAGAAGGAGAAGGAGAAGGAGAAGGAGAAGGAGAAGGAGAAGGAGAAGGAGAAGGAGAAGGAGAAGGAGAAGGAGAAGGAGAAGGAGAAGGAGAAGGTTCTGGGGAGCCCTTGGAGCAGCTTCCAGTGCCTGAAGGGGCTCCAGGAAAGCTGGGGAGGGACTTGGGACAAGGGCCTGGAGGGATGGGATGAGGGGGAAGGGTTTCCAGCTGCAAGAGGGGAGATGGAGAGGAGATCTTGGGGAGGGAGAAATTGTTTGGGGTGAGGGTGCTGAGCCCCTGTCCCAGGGTGCCCAAGGAAGCTGTGGCTGCCCCATCCCTGGCAGTGTCTCAGCCCAGGTTGGATGGGGCTTGGAGCAACCTGGGCTGTGGGAGGGGTCCCTGCACATTCAGGGGTTGGAACTGGAGGAGCTGGAAGGTCCCTTCCAACCCAAACCAGTCTGGGATTCTACGATTCAAACTCTGGCCAGGGTACAAGAAGCTGTGGGGTCTGGGGGTGCCAGCACAAAGCTCTCCATCTGGTGTGCCCCAAAGCACTTTTGCCCATTTAATTTCCTATGATTTTCACCCTGAAGCCCCAGGGGCAGGGTCTGGAGGAAAGACCTCAAGGATTCTGTCAATATTTAGTGTTGTGGTTTGGTGGCAATTTCTTCCAGCCCGGAGCAGCTTATCCAAACATCTGGAGAAACTGAGCAGCAAGGAACTCACAGATGTGACATCACCAGTATTTCTCTTCCCTTCCATGTAAAACACTAAGATTTCTAATAATAATGCCTTAGGAAAAAAAAGAAAAAGAAAAAAAGGAATAAAAGAAAAAAAGAAAAAAGGGAAAAAAGAAGAAAAAAAGAAATAAAAGAAAAAAAAAGAAAAAAGAAAAAAAGAAAAAAAGACGAAAAAAAGAAGTAAAAGAAAAAAGAAATAATGAAAAAAAGGAAGAAGAAAAAATGAAAAAAGAAATTAAATAAGAAAAGGAAAAAGAAAAAAGAAAAGAAAATTAAAAAGAAAAAGAAAAAAGAAAAAAATGAAAAAATGAAAAAAGAAAAATGAAGAAGAAAAAGAAAATGAAAAAAATGAAAAAGAAAAATGAAAAAGAAGAGGAAAAAGAAAAAGAAGAGGAAAAAGAAAAAGAAGAGGAAAAAGAAAAAGAAGAGGAAAAAGAAGAAGAAGAAGAAAAAGACAAAGAAAAAGGAAAAGAAAAAGAAAAGGAAAAGGAAAAAGACAAAGACAAAGACAAAGACAAAGACAAAGACAAAGACAAAGACAAAGACAAAGACAAAGGAAAAGGAAAAGACAAAGGAAAAGAAAATGAAAAAGAAAAAGAAAAAGAAAAAGAAAAAGGAAAAGGAAAAGGAAAAGGAAAAGGAAAAGAAAAAGAAAAAGAAAAAGAAAAAGAAAAAGAAAAAGAAAAAGAAAAAGAAAAAGAAAAAGAAAAAGAAAAAGAAAAAGAAAAAGAAAAAGACAAAGAAAAAGAAAAAGGAAAAGGAAAAGAAAAAGAAAAAGAAAAAGAAAAAGGAAAAGGAAAAGAAAAAGAAAAAGAAAAAGAAAAAGAAAAAAAAAGAAAAAGAAAAAGAAAAAGAAAAAGAAAAAGAAAAAGAAAAAGAAAAAGAAAAAGAAAAAGAAAAAGAAAAAGAAAAAGAAAAGAAAAAGAAAAAGGAAAAGGAAAAGGAAAAGGAAAAGGAAAAGGAAAAGAAAAAGAAAAAGAAAAAGAAAAAGAAAAAGAAAAAGAAAAAGAAAAGAAAAAGAAAAAGGAAAAGGAAAAGGAAAAGGAAAAGGAAAAGGAAAAGAAAAAGAAAAAGAAAAAGAAACACAGAGTTTTCAGGATTAAATGGCTTTTTAATTCAGCCTGACTTCCAGAAAGTCACTTTGGGTTTTCACCTTAAATCAATTCAGATTAAGATCCTGATTTGTTAGGAATGCTGGGGGGAAGCTACTGCCTCTAGAAAAAAGGCAGATTTCCTCACACCAGCCAAAAGCTAAAAATATCTTGATTTTCAGCTTATTTACCTAAGAAAACACAGAGTGGCTGCATAAATGTCTCTGTTCCTCTCCTCCACCTTTCCTTCCCTCCTCAAGGAATAATGCCCTGGAGCATCAGCATCTTCCAACCCCCAGAGAGGTTGCCCAGTGGCAAAATCTCCAAGAGTTGTTGCTGCCAGGTGGGAAAAGATAAAATGAAATTCCCCTCTCCCAAGAGAAGTTCTAATCCAACCCAGTGTCAAAGATTCACAGCTGGAGACATGAAAGGATGGAAGTGGGTAGATGAAAGGTTTGAAAGAATTCCCAAGGAAACGACTTTGTTTGCTCTTGGGCACATTCTTTTATTTTTTTTTTTTTAATAAAATGTAAAACATTGAGAGCTCTTCACATTAAATAACTTGCTGGAGGGATGGCCAAGCCACTTTCTGCCACCCTCTTGAAAGTACTGAAAAAATCCTGACAAAAAAAACCTACTGCCATATTCATGAAGTTAAGAGAAATAGAACTGTTGTGGCCTCAAATTGATTGGATGACAGAAAAAATTAATTTGCTGAAAGAGTGGTCAAGTATTGGAATAAGCCACCCAGGGAAGTGGTGGAATCACCATCCCTGGAGGTGTTAAAAAAAGAAAAAAAAAAGGATGTGGACATGGTTTAGTTGGCATGGTGGTGTTGGGTTGGCAGTGATGATCTTAGAGGCCTTTTCCAACCTTAATGATCCCATGATTTGGCAAGCAGGAAAAAAAAATCTCTGCATGTGTGAATTCAGCTCAAAATTTCAGGATGAGGCTTCATAAAGCAACTGAAACTAAGAAGCAAAACAATTCGACCAAAAAGAAAAAGACCCCTAACTAGAAATACCTTTATTTTTGTGGGAATGGTTTCTAAACAGCACTGAAAAGCCAGGCTGAGGGATTGGGGTTGTTCAGCCTGGAGAAGAGGAGGCTCCCAGGTGAGCTCAGAGCAACCTTCCAATATCTGAAGGGGCTCCAAGAAAGCTGGGGGAGGGCTTTGGACACGGGGGGGTAGGGAGAGGAGAAGGGAAATGGGTTAAAACTTGGAGAGAAAGGGGAGATTGAGGTTGGAGATGGGGAAGAAATTCTGGAATTTGAGGGTGGGGAGAGCCTGGAACAGGTTGAGAGAATTGGGGGTGTTCAGCCTGGAGAAGAAGAGAGGAGAGGAGAGGAGAGGAGAGGAGAGGAGAGGAGAGGAGAGGAGAGGAGAGGAGAGGAGAGGAGAGGAGAGGAGAGGAGAGGAGAGGAGAGGAGAGGAGAGGAGAGGAGAGGAGAGGAGAGGAGAGGAGAGGAGAGGAGAGGAGAGGAGAGGAGAGGAGAGGAGAGGAGAGGAGAGGAGAGGAGAGGAGAGGAGAGGAGAGGAGAGGAGAGGAGAGGAGAGCAGAGCAGAGAAGAGCAGAGAAGAGCAGAGCAGAGCAGAGAAGAGAAGAGAAGAGAAGAGAAGAGAAGAGAAGAGAAGAGAAGAGAAGAGAAGAGAAGAGAAGAGGAAGAGAAGGTTCTGGGGAGCCCTTGGAGCAGCTTCCAGTGCCTGAAGGGGCTCCAGGAAAGCTGGGGAGGGACTTTGGACAAGGGCCTGGAGGGATGGGATGAGGGGGAAGGGTTTCCAGCTGCAAGAGGAGAGATGGAGAGGAGATGGGAGGGAGAAATTGTTTGGGGTGAGGGTGCTGAGCCCCTGTCCCAGGGTGCCCAAGGAAGCTGTGGCTGCCCCATCCCTGGCAGTGTCTCAGCCAAGGTTGGATGGGGCTTGGAGCAACCTGGGCTGTGGGAGGGGTCCCTGCACATCCAGGGGTTGGAAATGGAGGAGCTGGAAGGTCCCTTCCAACCCAAACCATTCTATGGTTCCATAAACTTTCCAATCAAAATATTCCAGGGCAGGAAAGTCCTGAGGCCAATCACTTTCCCAATCTTCCCATCTCCTCATTTATAAATGTAGCCAGGATCATGCCAGTCCTCAAGGGCCCAGAGAAAGCAAAAGACAGGAAGGATCTTCACTGGCAAAACAAGTCAACAGCTTAATCTCTCATCAAGAAGAAGGAAAAAGAGACAAATGAGAAAAAAAGTAAAATAAAAATCAAGTCTGCCTCGTGTTTTTGTTCCCAAATCTCCCTACTCACCCATTTCAGCATCTCTTCAGAACAATTTTTAATAACATTAAAATAAATTAAAATAAATTTTAATAACAAACAGTACACTTTGACATGGATGCTCAGTCTGCTTCAGCCTAGCAGGAGTTTCCCCAGCATCCATCAGATGTGAGTATCATGGTTTAAGCAAGGCACAGGAGAAAAAAGCTTCCAGCCTGCTTGGCAGGACTTGAAAATTTTGCTTTTCACAGCTAGGACACAATTTCAAAACCAACACAGGTAACTTCACACCAACCACCCAGCTCTACCTTGATTTGACAGCTGCTTGAATTTCTCCATCAATTTCAGGTCCTTCTTCATTCCCAGCAGCACGATCCTATTTTGGGATTCTGTGGCCTTATCAGCAACATGTTTGACTTCAGCTTTTTCCCATCCCAGCTATCTCTTAAGCTGGTTTAAGAACACTTATGTAAGAGTCCTCCAGGGCTACAATGGGAAGGAAGCCCTTTCTTCTCTGCCCTGAATCCTGGCAGTGTTAACACATCTTCCACACCTCTACCAGCAGCCCCAGCCTTACTGAGGCTTGCAGAGATATAAAACAAACCACAGAGCTCCCTGAAATTAAAGTGTTTTAGGTCTTAGACCACAAAGCACTTTACTAGCCAGGCAGTAATTGTTTCTCCTGAAAAGTCTTTGAATGAACGACTAAGAATCAGCACCTGAAGAAGTGCCTCACCTTTTCCAAACCACAGCTCAGGTATCATGGAAACCTAATTTCAGAATCTCTTAAGCCAAGAAAGCTGGGGAGAAACAAACATCATCAAGTTAGCAAGAAGCTGATCAAGAAGCCCCAAGGGGGAATGAGACGGTGCCCAATTCATGCCAGAAATCACTCTGAGCCTCTGTAGTCAATAAAGCTGGTGGAGTTCAACTGGTTACCTCCCTTGGGTTTTCTTTTTGTTTTCTTTTTTTTTTTGTTTTCTTTTTTTTTTTCTTTTTGTTTTTTTCTTTTTTTTTTCTTTTGTTTTTTTCTTTTTGTTTTCCTTGTTAAAAACATGGAGGAAACTTTGTGTATTCTTCCCCAGATTGCTTTGGGTTGGAAGGGACCTTCCAGCTCCTCCAGTTCCAACCCCTGCATGGGCAGGGACCCCTCCCACAGCCCAGGTTGCTCCAACCCCATCCAACCTGGGCTGAGACACTGCCAGGGATGGGGCAGCCACAGCTTCCTTGGGCAACCTGGGACAGCATCCCACCATCCTCCCTCCACCTCCTCTTCCTAATATCCAATTTATATATCCCCTTTTACCATTTGAAACCATTCCTCTCATCCCATCCCTCCAGGCCCTTGTCCAAAGTCCCTCCCCAGCTTTCCTGGAGCCCCTTCAGGCACTGGAAGATGCTCCAAGGGCTCCCCAAAACCTTTTCTCTCTCCTCTCCTCTCCTCTCCTCTCCTCTCCTCTCCTCTCCTCTCCTCTCCTCTCCTCTCCTCTTCTCTCCTCTCCTCCAGACTGAACACCCCCAACTCTCTCAACCTGTTCCAGGCTCTCCCCACCCTCAAATTCCAGAATTTCTTCCCCATCTCCAACCTCAATCTCCCCTTTCTCTCCAAGTTTTAACCCATTTCCCTTCTCCCCTCCCTACCCCCCCGTGTCCAAAGCCCTCCCCCAGCTTTCCTGGAGGCTTCTTCCTCACCATCCCTCAGCTGGAACTGCTGAAATGTTCTCACATCAATCTGCTTCTAAGGAATTAATTCAGCATGTGAAAAGTTCAGTTTTCTAGAGCAGGAAAAAAAGTGCTTTTTTGAATTTTGCCAGTCTTCCTGCAAGACACTGCCAGGGATGGGGCAGCCACAAATTTCCTTGGGCAACCTGGGCCAGGGGCTCAGCACCCTCACACCAATGAATTTCTTCCTCCTTTCTTTCAATCTCCTTTCTTCCAGTTTGATCCTCTCCCCCCTTATCCCATCCCTCCAGGCCTTGTGGAAAGCCCCTCTCCAGCTTTCCTGTAGCTCCTTCAGGCACTGGAAGGTGATCTAAGGTCTCCCTGGAGCCTTCTTTCCTCCAGGCTGAAAAAACTCCAAGCCACCAGGTAAACCATTGACTTTACTATTTTTATTTCAAAGCAAACCAAAAGGAATCCAAGCAACTGCTAGAAAACACCTCCTTTCCGAGCCAGTTCAAAGAATAAACCCCTTATTTAAAAAAAAAATTCTCCTGTGAATTGCATATCAGTCCAAACATAACCAGAGCAGAGTTAAGACTCCTTGGCTCAGATTTTTCTGGGTGACACGGGGGGAGGTTGGGGTGGTTCCTGCTCACCTCATGGTGCTTTTGGAGTCAGCCTCCACATCCTGAAACCTTATTCCAGGCTCTGGCCACACACCCTATTCAGCTGTCAGAATTATTTGATCAACTTGCTCTTCAGGTGATTTCAGAGCTGATTTCAGAGTAGGTGGTAGGCCTAGATGACCTCTTTATTCCCCCTCCCCCCATGCTGACTGCTTCATTCTGTGATTTTATATTTAAAGCACAGAAATCACTTTATCCAAGGAATGTAAGGCTCTACCCCAAATCCCATTCCAGGGAGTTCCCAGAAATCAGAGAAACACTTTCTGTTCTGCAGACTGCTTGATCAGAGCCAGGCTTACAAAGCCACTTGAGCTCAAAGAACCATCTGGCTCTCAGCACCCAAAATCTGCCCTCACAAGGTAACCAGAATCTGTGTTCTATCACCTGAATTAATTTACAAGAAGAGGAGAAGCCCATCCAGAAAAAAATTGAACTGGGAATATTGATGCTCTGGATACATACTTCATGTTCTGTTCTGCAGACAACTGCCTTTTGCACCAGTAGGACCAGTGTGACCAGTCCTAGATGGCCTTCTGCCACTGAGACAGTGGTATCAACCCCACTGTGCAAGAAAACTGATGAGCAAGACATGTCCCTGTGCTGAGTGACACCATCTCAGAGCATCCTAAGTCCCACGAGAAAGCTGAGACATTGGCTCAGGTTGCCCAGAGGGGTGGGAGATGCCCCATCTCTGGAAAAATTGAAGGCCACGTTAGACAGGGCTTTGAGCAACCTGATGGAGCTGAAGATGTCTCTGGACATCTCCAAGGTATCTTGGAGAAGATGAGCCTTAAAAATCCCTTCCTACCCAAAGTATTCCATGAAGTTTTGGAGAGGTATCTCTGCCTCCTGGCAAGGGAGAGCACAACCCAGTGAGAAAAGGCCACCACTTGCAATGTGTTCACAGAATCTTTTTGGTTGGAAAAGACCTTTGAGATCACCCAGTCCAAATATTAACCCAGCACTACCAAGTCTACCACTAAATCCTGTCCCTCAGCACCACAGCTCCAGGGCTTGGAAATCCCTCCAGGGATGATGGGGACTCCACCACTGCTCTGGGCAGCCTGGGCCAGGGCATAAAAACCCATTTCCAGGAAGAAATGGTTCCTAATATCCAGCCTAAACCTCTCCTGCCATTCCCTCTTGTTCTATCACTTGTTCCTTGGGAGAAGAGACCAATCCCTCCCCTCCTCTGGATCCAACCTCCTTTCAGAGAGCTCCAGAGAGTGAGAAGGTCTCCCCTCAGCCTCCTTCTCCCAGACTCCTTCAGAAGTGACCTGGAAAAGGATTCAGGAGAACTTAGGATTTTCCCTTTTTCCTTCCTTTCTCAGCAGATGTTCCCATTAGAGAAACCAAGCACTTTACCAAGTTTTAAAACAGCCCAAGCTTTACAGCCAACATATAAACCACCAAAAAAAAAAAAAAAAGGGAGAGGATGGAAACATCTTTTCCAGTATAAACCCCTCAAGCTAAGCAATGTTGTCCAAACTACTTAAAATCACCATCTTCTCCCTCTTTAGTCCTGACTATTAAGATTTAGCTTTCTAAGTGATTTTACATATTCCAGGAAGCTGGAGGTTTGGATCCTGCTGCCAAGAATGCCCATTTCTATCTTTAGCAGCACAGCAACTGCAAGCTATCGAGTAGCAGATGAGACCTGAGATAAGAAAGTCCTCACTCCTTAGCTTGGATCTGCCTCAGGAGTATTTAAAAGAGTGTGATAACATTTTCATTTCTGGCTAGAAAACACGTTGTCTAAGATAAGATAAACCTTATCAGTGATAAGATTATCAATATCTTATAAAACCAACTTGGATTCGACGCGTTTTCAAACGGAGTCTTGGCTGCCCGATCCTCTGCCAAGCCCTCCAGGACTTCAGTTTCTCCTTTTTTCCGTCTGATTCTTATTTAGTGATCAAACCCTGTTAAAACCTTCCCTTTTTCTTTGCAGGCAGCTGGTACCACCTGCTTCCAGCAAGAGGGAAAAGAGCAAGAGCATCACGCACCGACTTCTATTTCGATGACATGACGCAAGCGCCTTCTTCACACGCCACCTCCACTTTGGTCCTCAATCTGTTTGGCTTCACAGAATCCCTCTGGAGTGAAAACACGGAGGCAGCTCCGTGTCTCGTCTAGCTCCAGCTTTCAACAGGCTGTCCATGAGTTGTTGGGTTGTTGGGGTTTTTTTTTTGGTTTTTTTTCACAGCTTAATAAGGTTTTGTTCCGCAAGCGGCAGAAGCATCTTTGCCACCTCCCACTTCTCAGCCCACAGGTTGGAACCCCAGCATATGCAGCTTGCTCAGCACACCCGACCTCAAGAGCCCTCTTCCTGCAACAGTTGGCTTCGTTTTTATGGGGATGTAAGCGTGATTTCTCTTAAATATCTCCTTGACTCAATGTAGACATTTTAAACACAAGCTCCTGAAATCCCCTGGGTTTTTTTCTTTACCTAAACTGACCTCTCAAAGCTGTTGCTCTTCAAACCTGCACCTGAAAAGACAAGTCTGACATTGGTGGTTGGTCACCAGGCACAAAGAAATAATCACAGATGTAGACACATCTTTTAGAAATAGTAGGGAGGGGTAGAACCAGTTATTCTTCAATAAAAGGAGAAGAGAAGGCTCCAGGGAGACCTTAGAGCATCTTCCAATACCCAGGAGAGCTGGGGAGGGACTTTGGAGAAGGACATGGAGTGGTGGGATGAGGGAGGAATGGTTTAAAATTTGAAGAGGGGAGATTTAGGTTGGCCAAGGGGAAGAAATTATTTTCTGAGGGTGGTGAGACATTGGAACAGGTTTCTCAGAGCAGCTGTGGCTGCCCCATCCCTGGCAGTGTCTCAGCCCAGGTTGGATGGGGCTTGGAGCAACCTGGGCTGTGGAAGGGGTCCCTGCCCATGTAGGGGTTGGGACTGGAGGAGCCTGAAGGTCCCTTCCAACCCAAACTATTTCATGACCAAAAATACTGAGTATAACTCAACACCACCCTGTTGTCTGCAGACCAGATGCAGGGTAAACCCAGCCTTATGTTCAGCCAACACAAAACTGGTGGTTTGAGGCCCCATTAGGATGTCACTGCACAAAGAGTTCCCTGCCACATGCAGAAGGAAGGTCAACCAGTCCCAGAGTTGCAGTCAAGATGCCACAGGCTATATTTAAACTTTTAACACTGGTTTAGTGTCTCCTCCCCATGAGCCATCCATTCCCTCCACTTTTAGCTATGTAAAGGTCTCCAAAATATAAGACTGCTTGATTTTAACATGGGAACAGACTCAGTGGTTGTGCCTTATTCCCCTTTTATGGAAAGCAGCACAAAGGAGAACCCCCTGTATTCCAGACACCCTTTGATACAGGGAAACAGTTTTGGTTTCTTCTGTACCAAGAGCAGAAGAGTTGGCAAACCCCAACCCTATGCCAGCAGCTTTCACATCAGCTTCCCCAGATCCTGGTTCCTTATTTAGAGGCTTCAGAAACCAGACAGGATGCACAGCATCTCCCAGGCTTGCTTGGAAAGGATGTTATCACCACAACTGATTTCCACCCCAGGTTTTTCTTGCCCATCCTAAGAGACCCCTTCTACAGAGCAAAAAAAATCAAGAAATCAAGACACATCCATCCCCCAGCAGCACAGTGATGCTCCTGCAGAAAGTGCTGAGGGTTTTATGCACAGGTGGCAGCATCTGAATTCTTCACTGTCAAGATCAGGAGAGAGGGATGGAGACTTGGGGGGTTTTATTTATTTACATTTCTAAATTATTGTTTATTATTTTAAAGGCAATGAGCTACAAAATGGTGCATCTTGCAAGGTTTAGTTTCCCTGACCTTCAAAGCTACCTCCTCTTTTTATTTTAATTACTTGTGTGAGCACCACACTCAAACAGTGGCATCCTCAGAGCATCAGCTCCAACCCCCTTCCAGAATCCATGGATAACACTGAAGGAAGGAGAAGAGCACACAGAGAAAAATCAGAAAAGAAACAAGAAACAAATCACCACATCTTTCATTACAGCCAGAGAGCCTTTCAGAGCAATCTTGGCACTCTCTTTGCTCTTACAGAAACACCTTGAACTTCCCAGTATATCAAATTTTCCCTTTTTACCTCCCGCTCAAGCTGTGAAGTTGGATTGAAACAAAGCCCTAGAAAAAAAAAAAAAAGGGTCTGACATGCCCATGAGCACCCAAAATGTAGCAGGGGGACACCAGGAGATTTGCAAACTTCTACAGCCCACCCAAAAAGGACATTTTTACAGTGACACTTACAAGTCAATTCTTTCCCCCAACCATTCACATCTGAACAATCCTAAACAATCTGCTAGAGCTGAAAAGGAGGTGCAGGATGAGCTCCAGCAGATCCAGTGCCAACACCCACCAGATAGTCCCAGCCTCAACGATGTGCTTGCATTTCATTTCAAGAGGAAAAAAAAAGAAAATAAATGTCATCTCTTTCCCCCATCAACCACTGTCACTGCTGTGCAGGTAACTCCCCTGCCACATCTCCAGTTCATCAGAAGCACAAAAAAAAAAAAAAAAATGAGAGCTTTAAATATTCAAAGTCAGGTTGGATGGGACTTGGAGCATCCTGACCTAGTGCAAGATGTCCCTGCTGCAGGGGAGGTTGGACTGGATGAGTTTTAAAGGTCCCTTCCAACCAAAACTCTCCTGTGACTCTTCAAAGAGGAAAGTCAATATTCTTGGCAAGAAGTTTGAGCTTTGCAGATCTTTTTAATTCCACATTCAGGTGTTGTAACCAATGTCCTCTACTTTGGAGGCTGAAGCACCAAAGCCCCCAGGAGAGGAGCTGTCAGCAGCTTTTCTCCTCCTTTATGGAGCAAATTCTCTCCAGAATAGCTTCCCACTACCCAGTTCTTTATTTTCAGCTTGGCAGATGTGAGCTGTACTCAAGATCAGCTCCATCTTTGTATTATGACAGTCCTGAAATTTGGCTTTAAGCTACAATGCAGTTTATTACCTGAAAGGGTTTCCTGATGCAGTTATTGCCTGGAGGGAGCTGAACTGTTCTCCATCCATCATCCCCCTACTTACAAGCCAAGACTGCACAAGAAAGCTGAAGCTCATCATTGATTTTCTGCTAAAACCAGGTCCTAGAGGCAGAAGAAACTCATTTTGCCTTTTAATCCTGTTGGGCTTGGAAATTCTCCTCACAAAATGGTTTCACCAACACAATCTGGAAACTTGCAGCAGAATTAGAACCAGGAGGTGGCCAAGACTTTCCCTGCACAACACCTCAACCATTTTGCCTGTCATTCTCCAGGCAAACCAGAGGAGAAATTCCAGATTTATGGCAACTGCAGATTTATGCATAGATTCAGCAGAGCTGCTCTTTGCAGCAATCTGTGTGCTGCTGAGTGCACGTGGGATGGGCAGCTCACTGAGACACTCACCAATGCACGAATATCACTTGGGCATCAGCAGATGAACAGAGAGAAGTTTAAAAGTTCAGAATAAAACTGCTTTAGCTGAAGCAGCACACCTGGAGGTGAAGAGGTCAGATGGAACCCTGAAGGTCAGATGGAGCCCAGCAGAGAAAGAAAAGGAATTTTGAGCAAATGGGTGAAAAGATTTTCGTGGCTCTTGTTCGACCACAGCATCATCCAGAGACTGGAGACACATCCTATGGTTGCAAAACCCATAATTCCCCCCACTTTGTTTGCTGGGAAGGGGAACACATGGTGGAGAGTCCTGGGATGCATCAGAAGAAGCACAGAAAAACAGTGGAGAGAGGGGATTAATATGGTTTTAGACCTTATTATAGATCATAGAATCACGGAATGGCTGAGGGACCATGGAAGGGACAATGGAAGGGACCTTCAAGTTCCTCCAGTTCCAACCCCCTGCATGAGCAGGGGCCCTTCCCACAGCCCAGGTTGCTCCAAGCCCCATCCAACCTGCCCTTGAAAGATATTTGAAAGGGTTGGAAAAGTGGGGTCTGTGTGTTGAAAAGCTTGGATGGAGAATAAAATCTTGTATAAGCCCAGCTTGTCCTGGACAGCATCAAAAGGATCAGAACCAGCTGGTGGAGGGAGGGGATTCTCCCCCTCTGCTCTGCTCTGCTGAGACCCCCCCTGGAGTCCTGTGTCCAGTTGTGGAGTCCCCAGCATCAGAAGGACACAGAGCTCCTGGAAGGTGTCCAGAGGAGCCACTGAAATGCTCAGAGGGCTGAGCAGCTCCCTGGGAAGCCAGGCTGAGGGATTGGGGTTGTTGAGCCTGGAGAAGAGGAGGCTCCCAGGTGAGCTCAGAGCAACCTTCCAATATCTGAAGGGGCTCCAAGAAAGCTGGGGGAGGGCTTTGGACACGGGGGGGTAGGGAGAGGAGAAGGGAAATGGGTTAAAACTTGGAGAGAAAGGGGAGATTGAGGTTGGAGATGGGGAAGAAATTCTGGAATTTGAGGGTGGGGAGAGCCTGGAACAGGTTGAGAGAGTTGGGGGTGTTCAGCCTGGAGAGGAGAGGAGAGGAGAGGAGAGGAGAGGAGAGGAGAGGAGAGGAGAGGAGAGGAGAGGAGAGGAGAGGAGAGGAGAGGAGAGGAGAGGAGAGGAGAGGAGAGGAGAGGAGAGGAGAGGAGAGGAGAGGAGAGGAGAGGAGAGGAGAGGAGAGGAGAAAGAAAAGGTTTTGGGGAGCCCTTGGAGCATCTTCCAGTGCCTGAAGGGGCTCCAGGAAAGCTGGGGAGGGACTTTGGACAAGGGCCTGGAGGGATGGGATGAGAGGAATGGTTTCAAATGGTAAAAGGGGGTATATAAATTGGATATTAGGAAGAAATTCTTTGCTGTGAGGATGGTGGGACACTGTCCCAGGTTGCCCAAGGAAGCTGTGGCTGCCCCATCCCTGGCAGTGTCTCAGCCCAGGTTGGATGGGGCTTGGAGCAACCTGGGCTGTGGGAGGGGTCCCTGCCCATGCAGGGGTTGGGACTGGAGGAGCCGGAAGGTCCCTTCCACCCCAAACCATTCTGTGGTTCTACGATCACAGCCACAAATCTAAGTTACCTTAAAAATCCATACAAACCCTGATGGCTGAGTGCCCTGGGATTTGCCACATTCCTGCACACACACGTGGGATGTGTTTCATCTGCATCTTTTCAAGCAGCAAGACAACAGCCCCTTTTTGCAATGCCTCTCCTCCTCCCCGGATGAGCTTTTTCTACACCTACGTGCAGCTCCAAAAAAAAACAAAAAACCCACAAAAAAAACCTCTCAGCAATCAGGCACCCTGCTTTTAAATAAAACAGCATGAACAAAAACTGAATACCCCAAGGGAGCAACAGGACATCCACATGGATTACTGCAAACAGCAGGCTGGTATGAGAGGGAATGAAAGGAAATCAAAGGTGCTTTCCTTCAAACCAACCCACAAATTAAGTGCTTCCAGCTCCTTTACAAAGATTTAAGAGTCTCTCTTCTATTTACTTTTAAGCAGCCTTCCTCCTGTCAAGGCTTCACCAGGCAAAAAAAGCCCCAAGGAGAAAGAGATGAAACAGCAGGGCAGGCTGGGGAGAAGTTCATCTCCCAAAAGGTCATTCCTGGGCAGACACAGCTCCAAGCTGCTGACACTTTTTGGCAGCTCAACATTGGCAAAGGAGGCACAGATGGGAACAGACATGACATCTCCTGATATTTGTACAAGTCTCAGACAGATTCAGGTTGTAGATTCAGTTGTATAAAGCAGAAATACCAGGTAAGCCAGCCTGGAACCTCACTGGAAAAAAAAAAAAAAGCAAATTTTCCAGCTAAGTCACTACAGAAAACACAAAGCGGGCTCGGTGAAGTATTATCCCAACTATAAAATAAGTGAAAAAACATCAAAACAGAAATTGTGTTGCATTAGTATAGATTCTACCACTTTTACCCATCAACCTGTCTAGAAATACCAGGTAAGCCACCCTGGAACTTCACTGGAAAAAAAAAAAAAAGCCATTTTTTTCAGCTAAGTCACTACAGAAAACACAAGGCAGGCTTGGTGAAGTATTATCCCAACTTTAAAAATAAGTGAAAAAACATCAAAACAGTGATTGTGTTGCATTAGTATAGATTCTACACTTTTACCCATCGACCTGTCTAGAAATACCAGGTAAGCCAGCCTGGAACTTCACTGGAAAAAAAAAAAAAAAAAGCCAATTTTCAGCTAAGTCACTAGAGAAAACACAAAGCAGGTTTAGTGAATTTTTTACCCATCGACCTGTCTAGAAATACCAGGTAAGCCAGCCTGGAACTTCACGGGAAAAAAAAAACAAAACAATTTTTTCAGCTAAGTCACTACAGAAAACACAAAGCAGGCTTGGTGAAGTATTATCCCAACTTAAAAAATAAGTGAAAAGCCATCAAAACAGTGATTGTGTTGTATTAATAAAGCTTCTACCACTTTTACCCATAGACCTGTCTAGAAATACCAGGTAAGCCAGCCTGGAACTTCACTGGAAAAAAAACAGAAAGAAAATTTTTCAGCTAAGTCACTATAGAAAACACAAAGCAGGCTTGGTGAAGTATTATCCCAACTATAAAATAAGTGAAAAAACATCAAAACAGAAATTGTGTTGCATTAGTATAGATTCTACCACTTTTACACATAGACCTGTCTAGAAATACCAGGTAAGCCACCCTGGAACTTCACTGAAAAAAAAAAAAAGCAAATTTTTTCAGCTAAGTCACTACAGAAAACACAAAGCAGGTTTGGTGAAGTGTTATCCCAACTATAAAATAAGTGAAAAAACATCAAAACAGTGATTGTGTTGCATTAGTATAGATTCTACACTTTTACCCATCAACCTGTCTAGAAATACCAGGTAAGCCAGCCTGGAACTTCACTGGAAAAAAAAAAAAAAAAAGCCAATTTTCAGCTAAGTCACTAGAGAAAACACAAAGCAGGTTTAGTGAATTTTTTACCCATCGACCTGTCTAGAAATACCAGGTAAGCCAGCCTGGAACTTCACGGGAAAAAAAAAAAAAAAGCCAATTTTTTCAGCTAAGTCACTACAGAAAACACAAAGCGGGCTCGGTGAAGTATTATCCCAACTTAAAAAATAAGTGAAAAACATGAAAACAGTGATTGTGTTGCATTAGTATAGATTCTACACTTTTACACATAGACCTGTCTAGAAATACCAGGTAAGCCAGCCTGGAACCTCACTGGAAAAAAACAGAAAGAAAATTTTTCAGCTAAGTCACTACAGAAAACACAAAGCAGGCTTCGTGGATTATTATCCCAAATTTAAAAATAAGTGAAAAGCCATCAAAACAGTGATTGTGTTGTATTAATAAAGCTTCTACCACTTTTACCCATTGACCTGTCTAGAAATACCAGGTAAGCCAGCCTGGAACTTCACTGGTAAAAAAAAAAAAAAGCAAATTTTTCCAGCTAAGTCACTAAAGAAAACACAAAGCAGGCTTGGTGAAGTATTATTCCAACTTTAAAAATAAGTAAAAAGCCATCAAAACAGTGATTGTGTTGCATTAGTATAGATTCTACCACTTTTACACATAGACCTGTCTAGAAATACCAGGTAAGCCAGCCTGGAACTTCACTGAAAAAAAAAAACAAAACAATTTTTTCAGCTAAGTCACTACAGAAAACACAAAAAAGGCTTCGTGGATTATTATCCCAACTTTAAAAATAAGTAAAAAGCCATCAAAACAGTGATTGTGTTGTATTAATAAAGCTTCTACCACTTTTACCCATTGACCTGTCTAGAAATACCAGGTAAGCCAGCCTGGAACCTCACTGGAAAAAAAAAAAAAAGCAAATTTTCCAGCTAAGTCACTACAGAAAACACAAAGCAGGTTTGGTGAAGTGTTATCCCAACTTAAAAAATAAGTGAAAAAACATCAAAACAGTGATTGTGTTGCATTAGTATAGATTCTACACTTTTACACATAGACCTGTCTAGAAATACCAGGTAAGCCAGCCTGGAACTTCACTGGAAAAAAAAAAAAAAAAAGCAAATTTTCCAGCTAAGTCACTAAAGAAAACACAAAGCAGGTTTGGTGAAGTGTTATCCCAACTATAAAATAAGTGAAAAAACATCAAAACAGAAATTGTGTTGCATTAGTATAGATTCTACACTTTTACCCATTGACCTGTCTAGAAATACCAGGTAAGCCAGCCTGGAACTTCACTGGAAAAAAAAAAAAAAAAAAAAAAACAATTTTCAGCTAAGTCACTAGAGAAAACACAAAGCAGGTTTAGTGAATTTTTTACCCATCGACCTGTCTAGAAATACCAGGTAAGCCAGCCTGGAACCTCACGGAAAAAAAACAGAAAGAAAATTTTTCAGCTAAGTCACTACAGAAAACACAAAGCAGGTTTGGTGAAGTGTTATCTCAACTATAAAATAAGTGAAAAAACATCAAAATAGAAATTATGTTTCATTAGTATAGATTCTACACTTTTACGTATAGACCTGTCTAGAAATACCAGATAAGCCAGCCTGGAACTTCACTGGAAAAAAAAAAACAAAACAATTTTTTCAGCTAAGTCACTACAGAAAACACAAAACAGGCTTCGTGGATTATTATCCCAACTTTAAAAATAAGTAAAAAGCCATCAAAACAGTGATTGTGTTGTATTAATAAAGCTTCTACCACTTTTACCCATTGACCTGGCTAGAAATACCAGGTAAGCCAGCCTGGAACTTCACTGGAAAAAAAAAAAAAAAGCCAATTTTTTCAGCTAAGTCACTACAGAAAACACAAAGCGGGCTCGGTGAAGTATTATCCCAACTTAAAAAATAAGTGAAAAACATCAAAACAGTGATTGTGTTGCATTAGTATAGATTCTACACTTTTACACATAGACCTGTCTAGAAATACCAGGTAAGCCAGCCTGGAACCTCACTGGGAAAAAAAAAAAAAAGCTAATTTTCCAGCTAAGTCACTACAGAAAACACAAAGCAGGCTTGGTGAAGTATTATCCCAACTTAAAAAATAAGTGAAAAGCCATCAAAACAGTGATTGTGTTGTATTAATAAAGCTTCTACCACTTTTACCCATTGACCTGTCTAGAAATACCAGGTAAGCCAGCCTGGAACTTCACTGGAAAAAAAAAAAAAGCAAATTTTCCAGCTAAGTCACTACAGAAAACACAAAGCAGACTTGGTGAAGTATTATCCCAACTTAAAAAATAAGTGAAAAAACATCAAAACAGTGATTGTGTTGCATTAGTATAGATTCTACCACTTTTACCCATCGACCTGTCCTGAGACCACACCATTTGCTTTATGTTTCAGACCAACATAAAAATAAAAAGCCAAGAGGCCTCTCAAGATTGTAATCACAAAAGGCCACAGCAAAATTCTCCTACACAGATGTAAAAAGACCAGAAATGTAAAGCAGATTTTTCTCTCCACCACAGTTTGAAAACCTCCCCCTCCAAAAAAAAAAAAAAATAAAAAAAATAAAAATTAAAAAATCACCCAATTTCAGGAAGTTACAGGACGTTCCCCTTTTCAGCCAGATTACTGAAAAGAAAACCAAACCCTCTTAGTGATGCTGAATCACACAGGAAACCAAACCTTGGGTTTCATTTCCTGGAATCATAGAATTGTTCAGGTTGGAAAAGACTTGTAGGATCACCCAGCCCAGCCTAACTCTACCACTCCCTGAGCATCATAGCTGGGTGATTTTTGACCACATTCAGGGATGGTGACTCCACCACTCCCCTGGGCAGCCCATTCCAGTGCTTGATAACCCTTTCTGTAAAGAAGTTTTTTTTTTCAACCAACCTGCTGCAACTTGAAGCCATTTCCCCTCATTTTCCCAGTGAGAAAAGTTCAAACCCCCCCGTGCCACAAGCACCTTCCAGGTAGTTGTGAAAAGCCCTGAGGTCTCCCCTAAACCTGGTCCAAGAAATAGCAATGAGGGCTAGAAATCCTAAAAAAAAGAAACAAAACCAGAAGATGAATTGCCAGGAGGGGCAGCACACACCAACCCAGATTTCTACAAACCACTGGAAGGGGGGAAAAAAAAAAAATAGGATTCTATGATTCTATGAGGGGGGAAAAAAAAAAAATCCACGCTGATGGTGGACTTTGCACCTTAAAACCTACAGGTTCCCACGAGGATGCTCCTCACCACCCAACCTATCAGCTCACCCCTCTTTCCTCTCCATGCTGAAAATCCCCACTACACCCACCTCATCTGGCACATCTTATTTCAGAGCAAGAAAGCAACCACAAAACCACCAAGGACCCATCCTCTGAGCACCCCATAGCATCCATGTGATGCTTCTCTGGTTGGCACCAGCCTGCTCTGCTCAATCTTTTTTCTTTCTTTCTCTCCCCCACCACCCCCACCAGCACCAGGACATTGCAAACCAGCAAGAAAACCCAGGGAGAAGGGGTGGAAAAGAAGCCTCACCATCAGGTCTGCAGCACGGATGATTTCATCCCAATTATTTGCTCTTGTCATGCAAAAGAGTGGAAATTTAAATCCTGCTCCAGACAATACAAAAAAAAAAAAAAAAAAAAAAAAAAAAGAAGGAAAGAAAAAAAAAAAAAAAAAGGAAGATGCTGCCCCAAGCATTTATTTTAGATTTTTACATGCTGGGATCAGCCCTTCGGAGTCAGAGGAGTCTCCTAGAAGTGCTCTTGGAGAAAAGAGAGAGATTAAAGCCCAATTATATATTTGAATGTAAAGGCTTCACCCTCTGATTCAGGGAAGCCTGAGGAACATGTAGGTACAGGAAGAGCTCGTTTAAAAAGAGGACCTGAACAACAAAAAGAAGCCAAGCAAAGAATGCAAATCCTGACCTACTTCTCCCTCCTGGCTGGGAGAGGACAGGAGGCAGCTGCTCCACACAAGTGATGAGCAGGAGCCCTGCCAAAATTTCAGCACTGATGCCTCTTCCAGGCAAAAGCTGCTCCACCTGGGCTGCTTCCAAGGCAGGAAGAATTGTCCTTCAGCCCAAGGAAGAAGATCCCAACCACCTGATCCAGGAGTGGGTGAAGACAGGGTGGTTCTGAAGGGCTTGGATCCAGTTTTCATGCCAGCTGCATTTCCCACTGGATTCCTCTGCCAGCACCCAGGTCTGCTACAAGCAGGATGGGGAAGAGCAAAGTCTTCCCCATCAAAGCTGAGAGGTCCAGGGCCTCCAGAAAGCTTCTCTCAAAACCAGCTTCCAAGATGGGAAGGGGGACAGGGAGAAAGTCACTGAAGTGATGGAGAGATTGGGTTGATTCCCCAGCCATCCAGGTACAGCAGTGTCTTCTCTGAGCACAAACTCCTCATGTGTGTCCTGGTTTGGGGCAGGATAAAGGGAATTTTCTGCCTTGGCCTTTTGCTTCCAGCTGAGTCTCTTGTAAGCAGCTGCACTGCTGAAATGAACAGCAAGTTTCTCAGGCAGTGGCTGCTGCTGGGACTGAGCCCACTCCATGGTTACAGTTCCAGCTGGAGCCTGGGGTGCAGAACCAGGGACACTGCTCAGCTCTGAGCAACATTTTGCCCTCCAGAAGGAGAAAAGGAGTCAAGAGGTCCCACCTGGAACCCTCCTTTGGGGAGGAAGGGACAAGAGAGATGCCAGAATTGACCAAACAGAGGATTCCATCCCATCCACCTCATCCTCAGGAGAAACTGGAGGGATCCCCAGGCTCAAACCCCTTCCTGCTTCCCCTTCTTCCCCTCTCCCTCTTTGCTTGGGCATCCTGGGAGGATCCCATCCATTCCTCTGCCTGTGCTCCTGATCCATCCCAGCCTGAATCTGTGTGTTCCTGCCTCCAGCTCCCAACTGCTGCTGACTCCAGGATTCCAGCCTGGATTTTCCCAGGGCTGCCCTGCAGCCTGGGTGGTGACTTGAGAGTTACTGGGGGAAAGGGGAAGGAACATGGGATCCATTTTCCTGGATATTTGTATAGATTTAGCCATTTTTCCTATTTCTCATTCCTGTTTCCTTCAAGCTGTGTAGTTTAGTTCCCAACCCATCAGTCTCTCTCCCTTATTCCCTCTTATTTCTTTATCAGGGAGGGGATGGGACTTAAAACCAGTGTTAAAAAAAAAAAACCACTGTTAAACCAGGACAATGTGCAACAACCAAAGGTTCAAGGAAGACACCAGGGGAGAGGAACAGGGAGCCAGAACAGGAAAAGTTTCACTCAGCAACTTCCCTCTTACTACTTCTCACTCCTATGCAAGCTGAGGCTCTCAAACCAGAACTTCCAGCTGGATTACCCACCCAAAAGCCATCATCATGCTGCAGGGTCAGCCTGTAGGAAAGTTACTGGCCCAGCAGGGTGGACTCCAGTAAGCCCAGTTACAGCAAGCAGAAGTGAATTGGAACCAGTAGCATTCATGCAGGATTCACCCTGTGGTAATTTCTGTCTCAGAAGCTTCACCTTTCCTACAAACTTGCAAAAACTGAGAGTGATCTGAGAGGAACCATAAGGAGTGACTTCTCTTTCTCTGTGGAAGACTCTTGGAAGACTCTACCTGGAGTTCTGTGTCCAGCTCTGGGGTTCATAAAATAAAGAGGATGTGGAGTTGTTAAAGTGAGCCCAGAGGAGGCCACAAGGATGCTCAGAGGGTTGGAGCATCTCTGCCATGAAGCCAGGATGAGAGTTGGGGTTGTTCAGCCTGGAGAAGAAAAGGCTCCAAGGAGACCTTCAGTGCCTGCAAGGGCTCCAGGAAACTCATGGAGGGATTTTTGACAAGGGCCTGGAGGGACAGGACAGTGGAGAATGGTTTTAAGCAGCAAGAGGAGGAGATTTAGACAATTTCTTAGGAAGAAATTCTTTGGTGTGAGGGAAACCACTGTGGTTTCATACAACAGGAATGTATGGATAGGGCTTTTTCCATCAGTCTATGGCAAGAGGGCAAGGGGCAATGGCTTAAAACTTTAAGAGAAGAGATTCAGATCAGATTTTGGGAGGAAGTTCTTTCCTCTGAGGGTGCTGAGCCCAGGTTGCCCAAGGAAGCTGTGGCTGCCCCATCCCTGGCAGTGTCTCAGCCCAGGTTGGATGGGACTTGGAGCAACCTGGGCTGTGGGAGGGGTCCCTGCCCATCCAGAGGGCTTGGAACTGGATGATCCAAGTGAAGATTCCAGCCCAACCAGATTCTGCCCAAGATATTCCAGTCCTTTCTCCTGGTTGCCATAAATGAGGTTCCAGATAAAGCTGGAAAACCCTGGCTGTGCTGGCCAGCAGTGGCAATTTCTGTCCCAAGCTTTCTGCAAACTGATTATAGAGAAGGTTTTGTTCAGCCAGGCTCCTTCCTGTCCCCTGGGAGACCCATATGTCAAAAGACCAATAAATGCTGGTAATTTATGATGTGGAGAGACAGTCAGGCAGCTCAGAGTAAGAGAGAACTGAGAGCTGAGTTGATGCCTGAAATGGTCAGAGCCCCGTGGTGGAAAAGTCAAATTTGTTGCTCCTCTATTTATGTGCACATAAATATTTCAGGGTGAAGGGATGTAAAGTTGAGAGGGATCATCAGCATCACAGCAGTGATGGGCAGGAAAATGTAATTGAGGTTTAAAGACTGGTAGGGGATTACATTGCTAGAAAATAGAGAGAAAAAAAAATTAACAAGAATCAGAGAGCTCCAATTTGAAGTCTATCAGCATTGATTAAGGAAAGATTGTCACCACAAGTCCTTAAAATTCCCAGAAACACACACTACAAGGTACCAACAACCTTCTTCCCAGATGTTCTGGAATATCTTCAGTGCTGAGAGTCCCATCCTCCCCTTTCCCTGGAGCTCTCCCTCCAAAGAGGACTCAGGAGAGGCTTCAGCACTGTCCCATCACACACTTTTTGGACCAGAATCTGCTTCTTCTTCACCACCTTGGGAGATGCAGGCACATCAACCCTTCCTTAGGATCTTTAGTGAGATGTAAATGAGCTCCTCAGCAGATTTGGATAAATGTTAATTACACCTGGCTTAGGAGTTTTATCTGCCCCAGGTTTTAACAAGAAGGTGACTTCTAGATCTGCCAGAAAATCTCTTTTGTTTCTCACCACCTCCAGCCCTTTTAGATTGAGAATTAAAATCTTTATACACAGCTTAGAGCAGGATGAAAGAGACCATATTGTCCTGGTTTGGGGCAGGATAAAGGGAATTTTCTGTCTTGTCCTTTTGCTTTCAGCTGAGTCTCTTGTAAGCAGCTGCACTGCTGAAATGAACAGCAAGTTTCTCAGGCAGTGGCTGCTGCTGGGACTGATCCCACTCCATGGTTACAGTTCCAGCTGGAGCCTGGGGTGCAGAACCAGGGACACTGCTCAGCTCTGAGCAACATTTTGCCCTCCAGAAGGAGAAAAGGAATCAAGAGGTCCCACCTGGAACCCTCCTTTGGGGAGGAAGGGACAAGAGAGATGCCAGAATTGAGCAAACGGAGGATTCCATCCCATCCACCTCATCCTCAGGAGAAATTGGAGGGATCCCCAGGCTCAAACCCCTTCCTGCTTCCCCTTCTTCCCCTCTCCCTCTTTGCTTGGGCATCCTGGGAGGATCCCATCCCTTCCTCTGCCTGTGCTCCTGATCCATCCCAGCCTGAATCTGTGTGTTCCTGCCTCCAGCTCCCAACTGCTGCTGACTCCAGGATTCCAGCCTGGATTTTCCCAGGGCTGCCCTGCAGCCTGGGTGGTGACCTGAGAGTTCTTGGGGGAAAGGGGGGAGGAACCTGGGATCAATTTTCCTGTCTATTTGTATAGATTGAGTCATTTTTCCTATTTCTCATTCCTGTTTCCTTAAAGCTGTGTAGTTTAGTTCCCAACCCATCAGTCTCTCTCCCTTATTCTCTCTCCTTTCTTTATCAGGGAGATGGGGGATTAATAGAGAACATCTGTTAATTGGTTTAATTGCTGGGCCAGTGTAAAACCATGCCACATAATGGATTTCTCTTGTCCAAGAGGAGTTGATATTGATTGATCAAAAGGAGAAAGCAAGTCACACAAAGTAGGGTTCAAACCCTCAGAGCAGCAAAGTCATTTTTCCAGCAGCAAAGCCAGACCAGAGAGCAGAAGGTTGTATTTAATACTCCTGGGATTCACATGGGATTGAGGAAGCCTGGGGACATCTCAGGTCCATGTTCTGGAGTGGACAAAATGGAAGAGGAGCTATCAAGTCACCATCCCCACTTCCCTTTCTCCATCCTTCTGTAAGAGACATTAATTGCATCTTCTCAAGTCTGCATCAAACCAGGGAGGGCAAACAACCTTTTTTTTATTTTTTTAATTTTTTTTGCAGCCTTAATGAGAATGCCATTCACCAAGCAAGAGACAGGGGGGCAGGGAATCAATACATCACCAGCATTTCCTGCTTTGCAAGCTTAATCATTCCAGCAAGCTATTAACATATTTCAGCACACAGTTATCAGCCAAATCTTCCATTTTCTGTTATACTGAACACTAATTAAGATATTTGGTTCTCCAAGAGTCAAAGAAATGGTTGTGCAACCTCCTGAGGTCTCAGCTTGCCCATCAGCAGCTTTGCTGTCCCACCAAGCACCAGCTCACACAAAAATGCTGGGTTCAGGGCTCTGTTTTCTTTAATCTACCCCAAAAAGGTTCACGTGTTAAAGACTGCACAGTTCTACACAACTGGTTATCCAAGAGGGAAAAAAAAAAATTAAAATATATATATATTAAAAAGAGAGGAGGAAGAAATCTGATTTATAAAGATGGTGATTTCTACACTGGAAGGGGGGGAGGAGGATAAATTAGCACAGACCAAGTCAACACATCTTTGTTATTAGCCTCCTGCCAACTCCAGGCTGGGGATCCAACCACAATGCAGAGCCCAGCTCCAACCCAGCATCCCTGGGTCTGCCTGCCCTGGTGATTAATTGCCCAGATGCTAATTACAGGATGTAAACAGTGCCCTGACCTGACCCATACCTCCTCCTCCTCCTTCTCCTCCTCCTCCTCAGGCATTTACAACTCAGCCAGGAACCAGTTGGCTGCACGGCCTGGGAGCACATGGGCCACCTCTTGGTCATCATAGAATGGTTTGGGTCAGAAGACCCAAAAATCATCAAGATCCAACCCCCCTGCATGGGCAGGGACCCCTCCCACAGCCCAGGTTGCTCCAAGCCCCATCCAACCTGGGCTGGGACACTTCCAGGGAGGAGACATCAACAACCTCCCTAGGAAACCTGTTCCAGTGTCTTACAACCCTGATGGTGAAGATTTTTTTCCTAATATCTAACCTAAATCTCCTCTCTTTCAGTTGAAAACCATTACCCCTTGTCCTCTCACTACCCTCTTTGGTGAAAAGTCCCTCCCCAGCTTTCCTGGAGCACCCTGAAAAAAGCTCCAAGGTCTCCCTGGATCCTTCTCTTCTCCAGGCTGAACACCCCCAACTTTCTCATCCTCTGAGCATCTTTGTCACCTCCTCTGGACCCTCTCCAACAGCTCTTTTATTTTTTCTGTGCTGGGGACTCCAGAACTGGACACAGGACTCCAGCTGGGTTCTCAGAAGAGCAGAATCCCCTCCCTCACCCTCCTGGCCATGATTCTTTTGATGCTGTTGCCCACGCTGCAAGCCCACACTGGTGGCTCATGTCAAGCTTCTCCTCTCCTACCACCCTCAATCAAGCATGACCCCACCTTTATTTTGCACTCTGTATTTTCTACCCCCACTTTTGCCATGCACAGGGTAAAAAAAAAAAAAATCCAGCCCAAGCAAGCAACACCTTGAGGGGTACAGATCAGTGCTGCCACCAGCACCACTCCACAGCATGGAGCTGGTGGTTGACTCTCATGAGAAGCACCACAAAAAGACACTTAAACACTTCCAAAATTTTCCTCCCCCACAAAGGCACAGCTGATATCACAGGGGTATTTAGCAAGGAAGGACTCCCCCCATCAACAGCCAACAAGGAGTGTCACTGTCACCAAGACAGACAAGAGCTGGCACCTCGGTACATGTCACTGTGACCTCCAGATATAGAGACAGGCATAAGAAAATAACAGAAATGCAACTACTCCAAGGAATAAAGCTTATTCCTGATGAATTTTTGTTAGAATTGTTTTGGTTGGAAAAGATCTTAAAGATCATCAAGTCCAACCATGAACCCAGCACGACCAAGGTCACCATGGCCTCAGCACCACAGGGCTTGGAAATCCCTCCAGGGATGATGGGGACTCCACCACTGCCCTGGGCAGCCTGGGACAGGGCCTGACAACCTTTTCCGTGGATTTTTTTCTCTAGTATCCAATCTACCCCTCCCCTGGCACAACTTGAGGCTGCTCCCTCTTGTCCTCTTCTTTGTTACTTGGGAGAGGTCTCCAACCCCCTCTTTCTCCAACCTCCTTTCAGGGAGTGAAGGTCTCCCCTTAGCCTCCTTTTCTCCAGGCTGAACACTCCTGGGGACCTTATTATCACTTTTCCTTCCTGCAATCTTCCCAAACATTTTTTTTTTTTTTTTTTATCCAAACACCTGGGAGAAAAGTGTAGACCCCACCAGCCCTGGAGACATCTGACTCTGCTACTTAACAAAAAGCAACATGCAGCTTTTTACAAGCACACTCTGAGCCTTTGAACCAAAGGAAAAGCAGAAGCAAACACTCTCCCACCTCCCAGAAAGTTTCCCCTCACTTTAGCTTTCCTCCCAGTATTCCTGTGGGCAGCTTTTGAACCATCTGAAGCATCTCCTTGAATTCATCCCCTGAAGGCATAGACACTGACAGAGCACATGAAGCAAAAATTGGGATTTCTCAGCCTGATTTTTCCAACTGCAAGCACTTAGAAGAGGAGATGGCTTTATGTATAGTGAGCAGGTGCTGATGAGAATTCAGCCCCAGCCTCTGGTTCAAGAATTCACTCTTAAACGTGCTGAGCACCAACTCCTCCCCATCAAGGGGACAAAAAACTACCTAAGGATGACACCTTCAAGCACCAGGTCACACCCACAGACTGAATCACGAGATGGTTTGGGCTGCATTGCACCTTTAAGATCATCAAATCCAACCATCAGCCCAGCACTGCCAAGTCCACCACTAGATCACATCCCCAGGCACCACACTTCGTGCTGCCCAAAAATGGGTCTGCCCCTCCATGGTCCACCTGGGCAACACAGGAATTCCTGCTCATCTTGCAGGGATTGATGTGGAAAAAAACTCAGGGCCAGCAGTTTATTCCTACTTAAAATAAACAGGGCTCCTGCATCCTTTGGACCCTCAGCTCAGGAAGGAGATTGAGGTGCTGGAGCAGGTCCAAAGGAGGCAACTGGGCTGGTGAAGGGATCCAGCAGAAATGCTGTGAGGAAGGGCTGAGGGAGCTGGGGGTGTTGAGGCTGGAGAAGAGGAGGCTCAGGGGAGACCTCATCACTCTCTCCAAGTCCCTGAAAGGAGGTTGGAGCCAGGGGGGGGTTGGGCTCTTTTCCCAGGCAACTCTCAGCAAGACAAGAGGCCATGGTCTCAAGTTGTGCCAGGGGAGGTTTAGGTTGGACATTAGAAAGAATTTCTTGATGGAGAGGGGGATCAGGCATTGGAATGGGCTGCCCAGGGAAGGGGTGGATTCTCCATCCCTGGAGCTATTTCCAAAGAGCCTGGATGTGGCACTGAGTGCCATGGGCTGGGAACCACGGGGGGAGTGGATCAAGGGTTGGACTTGAGGAGCTCTGAGGTCCCTTCCAACCCAGACAATTCTAGGATTCTATGATCCTATGATTCTATGCAGAGCAACCTAAAAAATAAGAGGTTTGCTTGTCCTCCATTTTCATAGAATTCTTTTGGTTGTAAAAGACCTTAAACCAAACATGAACCCAGCACTGCCAAGGCCACCACTGCCCCATGGCCTCAGCACCACAGCTCCAGGGCTTGGAAATCCCTCCAGGAATGATGGGGACTCCACCACTGCCCTGGGCAGCTTTGGACTGACAACCCTTTTGGTGAAGAAATTGTTCCCAGTATCCAACCTAAACCTCCCCTAACACAACCTGAGGTGGTTTCTTCTTGTTCTATGACTTATAACCTAGGAGAAGAGACAGAACCCCCCTGGCTCCAACCTCCTCTCAGGGAGTTGCAGAGATCCAGAAGTTCTCCCCTCCTCCTCCTTTTCTCCAGGCTGAACACCCCCAGCTCCCTCAGCTGCTCCTGCTCAGATTTCTGCTCCAGACCCTTCCCCAGCTCCATTCCCCTCCTCTGGACACACTCCAGCCCCTCAATGTCCTTCTTGGCAGGAGGGGCTCAAAATTAAACCAAGGATTCGAGGTGAATTTTGGCCTTGAAGCACAGAGATTTATTTCTGCCACAAAACACAGGGAGAATTGTGCTGGTGCCAGGCCACATCACTGTCACCCATCTCAATGAGATGTCAAAGTCCCAGGGACACAGGGCTTGTGCCACCACCACATTCTAATGGTGCTTCCAGCTGTCCCATGCCCACCTGGGGGTTCCTTTAACCAATCCTTCCTCTCCAACGCCTCCTGATACTCTAAAAATGGTATTTTCTCCCCTTATTTTTCCCCCCACAGACACAAAGAGCACTGCACAAAACATACAGCTAACAAGCTTCCATCAGGCCCCATGTGATGGGCACAGATAAGGTCTGGCTGGTGTTTATCTCCCTAAAAATCTGACTATTATTAGCAGATTTTTACCCTATTATTACCCTACAAACTGTGCATTAGTGCAGATCAGCCAGAGGAACACAGGCACCCAGGAAACCTCTCAGCTGTCACCTCCAAAGCACCCAGCATCCTGCAGGACACAGAGAACATGGATGGTTTTACTTGGGGGATGACAGAGAAGGGACATGAAGATGATCAGAGCCAGGTTGAGAAAGTTGGGGTTGTTCAATCTGGAGGAAAAAAGGCTGCATGGAGACCTTAGAGCATCTTCCAGTGCCTCCTCTGATACTCTAAAAATGGTATTTTCTCCCCTTATTTTCCCCCCACAGACACAAAGAGCACTGCACAAAACACACAGCTAACAAGCTTCCATCAGGCCCCATGTGATGGGCACAGATAAGGTCTGGCTGGTGTTTATCTCCCTAAAAATCTGACTATTATTAGCAGATTTTTACCCTATTATTACCCTACAAACTGTGCATTAGTGCAGATCAGCCAGAGGAACAGAGGCACCCAGGAAACCTCTCAGCTGTCACCTCCAAAGCACCCAGCATCCTGCAGGACACAGAGAACATGGATGGTTTTACTTGGGGATGACAGAGAAGGGACATGAAGATGATAAGAGCCAGGTTGAGAAAGTTGGGGTTGTTCAATCTGGAGGAAAAAAGGCTGCATGGAGACCTTAGAGCATCTTCCAGTGCCTAAAAGGGCTCCAGGAAAGATAGGGAATGACTTTGGAAAAGGGCATGGAGTGATGGGACAAAGGGTAATTGCTTTAAACTGAAAAAAGGAAGATTTAGACAAGACATTAGGAAGAAATTCCTTCCTGTGAGGGTGGGGAAACACTGCCCCAGGTTCTCCAGAGAAGCTGGGGCTGCCTCATCCCTAGAAATATTCAAGATCAGGTTGGATGGGGCTTGGAATAACCCAATCTTGTGGAAAGGCTCCCTGCCTACAGCTGGGGGCTTGGAATTAGATGCCCTCTGGGGTCTCTTCCACTCTGTGATCCTAGGATTCTGTGCAAGAGCCCTTACTTTAGACATCCCTCTGAACTACAGCCCTTGAAACTGCTCTCCACTAACTGGTTCAGAACACACAGCTAAAAAAAAAAAAAAACAGAGCGAAAACAAAAGAAAAAAAAATCCAAAAACAGAAAAAAAAGAGCAAACCAAGACTTTTTTACCTCTAGAAAACCTTGTTTTTTCTCTCCATACTTTTGCAGACAGCCTCATTCATCCACCACTAATCTCTGCTCAGACACCCTCTGTTGACACCAATTTTGTCTAAATCCAGGGATTAAAGAGGGTGATTTAGACAACCAAGGTCAGGCTGAACAGAAGCTGAAGCCACCCTTGCAGCAGCCACACCATTCAAGGTTTTTCCACAGCCAATTCCAGATGATGCCTTTGCTCATGGTTTGGATGGGGATCAAAGCACAGAGATCTGGAAGTGGAGCCCAGAACTCAATCCAGGAGGTGAAAAGCTCTTCATAGCATTGGTCCACCAAAAGTGGCAGGTCCAGCACCCAAAATGGTCACCACAGAACTTGTCTGCAAAACTCCTTGCAAAACACGTTCAACTTAAGGGTCTTTTCCAACCTAAGTGAGTCTCAAGTAGGATGCTGGCAAGACCAAGTTGATAGACTTCCAAGGGGGAAACATAAAGACATGGATCTGTTGGAGCAGATCCAGAGGAGGTCACAGAAATGATGATATGGATGAAACACCTCTGCTGAGAGGAAAGGCTGAGAGTTGGGGTTATTCAGCCTGGAGAAGAGAAGGCTCCAGGGATACCTTCCTGAAGCATTTTAAGGTCAGGTCCATAAAAAAGGTCCATAAAAAAGATGGGCATGGACTTTCTAGCAGGGCCTGGAGCAACAGGACATGAGGCAACAGTTTTAAACAGAAAGAGGGAAGATTCAGCCTAGATATAAGGGGCAAATATTTTATTATGAGGCTGGTGAGACCAGGTTGCCCTGAGAGGTGGGAGATGCCCCATCCCTGGAAACATTCCAGGTCAGGTTGGGCTTGGTTCTGAGCAACCTGGTCCAGTTGAAGATGGTCCTGCTGACTGCAGGGGGCTGGAACTAAATGAGCCTTAGTTTAGCTTCCAACCCAAATTATTCTGTGATTTTTGTGTAAGTTTTAATTAGCTACTACAAGAGGTCTCCATCCAAGCAGCAAATATGTATCTGATGACAGAATATCCTTCAACCCTGTTCCTCTGCTCTTTCCTCTCTCCTCATTGAAGACTTTCCAAAAGAACTTTCCCTGGAGCCCGAACTTTGGGACAACTCAGCTGAGGGGAAAAAAAATAAAGAACACAAGAGGGAAGAGCAAACAACTTGTGCAGAGTCAGCAATGTCTTCTGGCGCCTGAACTCAGTTGTTTTCTTTTGAGGAACCAGAAAGGAAGGAAGCAGATCAGCACTTCAGAAAAAAACAACACTACCACAGCTGTGTCCACAGGCTCCTGCAAGCAAAGGGCTGCTGGAGATTACACAGGAGCTTATCTTGGAGCTTTATTTGACATTTCTGGATGAGCCAGAGATGTTACTGCAGAGCTGTATGGGCAGTTTGTAGAAGAGCACCCAAGTTGGTCCCTACAAGATTTCTTCCCCAAACTTCTGCCCTCCTCCTCCAGCAAGGGACATCTGAAACCAACCCCCAGAATAAGTCAACCAAGAGGTATTTTTGAGCCTAAGATCTTCCAGCCTGGCCAGCACCAGGTCAATTTCAGCTGATTCCAATGGGATGAGGTTCAACAAGGCCAAGTGCCAAGTCCTGTACTGTGGCCACAACAACCCCATGGGGAGCTCCAGGCTGGGCACAGAGTGGTTGGAGAGCAGCCAGACAGAGAGGGACCTGGGAGTTTGGATTGCCAGGAAGCTGAAGAGGAGGCAGCAGTGTGCCCAGGTGGCCAAGAAGGCCAATGGCATCCTGGGCTGGCTGAGGAAGAGCGTGGCCAGCAGGTCCAGGGAAGGGATTCTGCCCCTGTGCTCAGCTCTGGGGAGGCCAGAGCTTGAGTCCTGTGTCCAGTTCTGGGCCCCTGAGCTCAGGAAGGAGCTTGAGGTGCTGGAGCAGGTCCAAAGGAGGCAACTGGGCTGGTGAAGGGATCCAGCAGAAATGCTGTGAGGAAGGGCTGAGGGAGCTGGGGGTGTTGAGGCTGGAGAAGAGGAGGCTCAGGGGAGACCTCATCACTCTCTCCAAGTCCCTGAAAGGAGGTTGGAGCCAGGGGGGGGTTGGGCTCTTTTCCCAGGCAACTCTCAGCAAGACAAGAGGCCATGGTCTCAAGTTGTGCCAGGGGAGGTTTAGGTTGGACATTAGAAAGAATTTCTTGATGGAGAGGGGGATCAGGCATTGGAATGGGCTGCCCAGGGAAGGGGTGGATTCTCCATCCCTGGAGCTATTTCCAAAGAGCCTGGATGTGGCACTGAGTGCCATGGGCTGGGAACCACGGGGGGAGTGGATCAAGGGTTGGACTTGAGGAGCTCTGAGCTCCCTTCCAACCCAGCCAATTCTAGGATTCTATGAATATTTCAGTGTTTAGAGCCCTGCTGAAGAGAGCACTCCCTGTTTTCTGCACATCTCCTGAGAGCTCCCCACTTTGTGCTTTTTCTCTATTTTACATGACTTTTTTAATAAGCAGCAGCAAAGAATCAGACACAACAACCTGGATAACTCCAGTGCCCCCAGTACACACAACCTGCATTAAAATTTCTGCTCAGCAGCATCAGGGGGAGCATTTTCATTACTGCTGCCACCACAGACCCAGTTCCCACTGCATCACCATCCCCACCAGGCTTCCCACAAAGGCCAAATAAGCTTTCAGCACAAGAGAAAAGTCCTCTGAGCAACCACTCGTGTCCCCACGAGGCAGCATTAAACAGTTTTGACAATGTCTACTTAAACAGCATCTAAAAATAAACCTGGCTTTTGACCACTGCAGATGCAGGTAAAGCCTTGCAGTGATGGTGACAGGGCAAGGACAGATGCCTGGGTACAGCTCAGACTTTGCTGTTGCAGGATTTTATCTGTCAAGTCAGCAAATTGCATCCTTTCCAAGCAATTCTCAGTCAATAGTTGTTCCAGGGGATTACTTGCACTTCTTAATCTCCACACGCTTTGAGAAGGGCAGAAAAAGGATTTTTTTTTTTCCCTTTTTTAACAGCTCACAGAAGAAGCCAGAGTGAGATTCTGCATGGGTTTCAATTCTTTAACACACCCAACAACATCTGCTCCTGCACATGTAGGAAAACATCATCTGGAACCTCATGGTACCCATAGGCAGCTAGAGAAGCATCCCAAAAAAGAAAAAAAAAAGGAAAGGAAGAAGCCACCTTGGCCAGAGCAAGTGTTGGATTTGCTTTGTAATATTTAGTATTTTTATATTTTATATATATTTTATATTTTATATATATTTTATTTTATATTTAGGTATTATTTAGATTGTAGGTAGAAGTTTTTAGAACTTTTTTGGTTGGAAAAGACTTTTCAGATCATCAAGTCCAACCATCATCCCAGCACTGGTAAGGGCACCAGTAAACAATATCTAAGGGCAAAGGAGCTGGGGAAGGGTCTGGAGCACAAGTCTTAGAAGGAGCAGCTGAGGGACCTGGGGGTGTTCATCCTGGAGAAAAAGGAGGCTGAGGGGAGAACTCACTCTTTACAAATCCCTGAAAGGAGGGGGTTGGTGTCCCCTCTCAAGGAACAAGCAATAGAACAAGAGGAAATGGCCTCAAGTTGTGCCAGGGGAAGATTAGATCAGATCTTAGGAACAATTTCTTATCAGAAAGTAAAGCTTCTACAATACAGAGTTGGCCCAATTTTAGTGGGCAAAACACCAGCTGGCAAGTAATTTTCATTCCTGTGGACTCAGAAGGACTTAGAGGCTCTCTTGGCTCCCTACAGCCTGGCCCACGTAGCATCCATCAGCATTTCCTACGAACAAAATCTCCTCACCACATCCCAAACCCAGGTTGCTTGGTCCTGAGCTTGGCCACAACCTGGGACATGAGAAAAAGAAGATCAGAGGTGGGAAACCACTGTGGTTTCATACAACAGGAATGTATGGGGAGGGCTTTTTCCATCAGTGTATGGCAAGAGGGCAAGGGCAATGGTTTAAAACTTTAAGAGGGGAAATTTAGATTAGATATTGGGAGGAAATTCTTGAATTTGAGGGTGCTGAGCCCCTGTCCCAGGGTACCCAAGGAAGCTGTGGCTGCCCCATCCCTGGCAGTGTCTCAGCCCAGGTTGGATGGGGCTTGGAGCAACCTGGGCTGTGGGAGGGGTCCCTGCCCATCCAGGGGTTGGGACTGGAGGAGCTGGAAGGTCCCTTCCAACCCAAACCAGTCTGGGATTCTAGAATTTGGTGTATTGTACCACATCAGCAGCAAACTGTGCTTGAGTGTTGCTTACTAGTTAATTAAAACAGACTGTAATTAACTTCATGGGCTCCAGGAAATCTGGGGAGGGACTTTGGACAAGGGCCTGGAGGGATGGGATGAGGGGGAATGGCTTTAAACTGGAAGAGGGGACATTGAGATGACATTTGAGGAAGAAATTCTTGAATTTGAGGAATTGCTGAGCCCCTGTCCCAGGGTGCCCAAGGAAGCTGTGGCTGCCCCATCCCTGGCAGTGTCTCAGCCCAGGTTGGATGGGGCTTGGAGCAACCTGGGCTGTGGGAGGGGTCCCTCCCTGCCCATGCAGGGGGGTTGGAACCAGATGATCATGAAGGTCCCTTCCTACCAAAACCAGTCTGTGATTCTATAATTCTCTACAGAAATTAAGGTAGTTATGTTTTGGTCAGGTTCCACTTTACCTGAAGTGCCCAGAGTCTTGGTTCATGTCTGATTAACCAGTCAGAGTTGGAACTGGAATTAATTTCTGATCCCTCCTCACTATGTGTGGAGGGAAGAGTTTACAGACAATTATTTTGAATGAACCCAAAGAAAAATCCTTTAGAAGTATTAGGCTTTATGACTCCACAAACAAAGAGTTCATGTGTGCATTAGCAGGGATCTCCTACGTTTCTTTTTTTTTTTTTTTTTTTGGAGGATTGTTGAATTAACAAGGGAAAAGTCCATCCTGTCCTCCCCATTTTTCATGAGCTGAATTGGCTTTGTAAGGGCAACCAGGAGACTGAAGTGACCTAGAAACATTTCAACCAAACCATTAGCAATGCCAGAAAAAGCCAGAAAACTTGAATTTCACATTCCTGGACAAGGTGAGAACCTTCCAGTGATACTTGGATCCTAGACTGACCCTCTGGACTGTATCTGAAGCAGAAAGTGGTGTTAAATCCTCACATTTGGCTCTTTAGCTGTTAAAGCTCTGTCACAGTTCTTACCACGTGTCCAAAACTGAAATTTTCTGCAGGCTCCAAGCCAAATACTAACAATTTCCAGAAAAATGAGCCTCATACATCACGTTGTGCACGAGATGCTTTCCTTAGAGGACCAGAGTCCCACAGAGCATCCAGAACTCCAAGCCTCCACCACAGAAAGCCCTCAGTTCAACTCAACACATAAATCTGAGCTCTCCAAGAGATGTCCTACCTAAAAGTGTAATTATGCCATTAACCAGCCTCATGAAGATGAATTTCTGCAGCAGAGCTGGACTGAATTATACCCACACACCTCCTAGTAGTGGAATAGTCACCCACCCCACCACCTCTGTTCATCTCCAGCTCTGCCAGGTGAAAAATTTTCAGATGCCCTGAACTGCCCAGATTTTTTTTTTTACTCCAGGGAGACAACATTCTGTCCTCCCCAACAGGGAGGGAAATGCTCTCCACCTTTCAGTTTCTTCATCCTCCTAAAATTCCAACCCCAAAGCTCTCAGTCACTACAAAATGTGTTTATCCACCACCAACTTGCTAGAAAGGGTCTGGCAGCTGCAGGATTTTATTGCTGCTCTGCCAGCTGCTGAATGAAAGCACAAAAAATGTCATGAACTGAGCAAGGTGAAGGCATCCTGATCCAAAAATCTCCATGGAAAAGAACAGATGGACACCATCCCAGGGGATGTCCAATCTACTGTCCCAGTCCAAGACTCTGGACATCAGAAGTGTCTTCAAACCCCAAGTGTATCAGCCCATGAGATGGAAATTGCAGCTGAAAAGATTTAGGTTGACTTCTCTCCCCAAAATTAATCAGGTACCAGTGCTGGAAGGTAGTTTCCCACTGCCTGAGGGAACAATCCTGGGTTTCTCCAAGCTTCTTGCTTATTCTCAAGGTGCAGCTTCCCTCTAAAGCATCTCACACAGGCCCAGACTGTTAATAACTGTGTTTACAGTGGGTGTTGGCTTTATCAACACAAAAAATGTGTTCTGGCTCTGTGCCCTGTTCTCCTGAAGCATGAAATAATCCCTTAAAACATATTCTGGAGAACTGCTGTTGCTTAATGAACTTCCACCTAAGAGGAGAGGGCAAAACCCTCCCCCATTTGCCTTCTCCTTCTCCCAGCTCATTCCATGAGCTCAGCAATTCAAAGTTTATCATGAAACATTCACACCTTTCAGCCACCTTTCCTTTTTCTCCCCTGACAGTTCCCTGCAGGAAGCTCCTCTGATATAATGCTGGAAAGACATAAAAATTTCTTATCTCCAGTGTCACAGGGGATGTTTGGAGAAATAATGAGGTCATGGCAAAGTCCCTGCATAATCAGGTGGTTATTTATGTCTTTAAGCTGCTAATAACCAAGGGCTCATTAAACCCACCTATGGCCCACCATGAATTGCTCAGGTCCATCTCAATCCATGCACCCAGAGTGCAGGTTGAGGGATCAGATGCAGATCTTCCTCATGCTCCTCTGTCAAGGCCTGATCTATGACAGGTTTTTCATAGAATCATAGAATTAGCCGGGTTGGAAGGGACCTCAGAGATCATCAAGTCCAACCCTTGACCCACCGGTGCGGTTGCCAGACCATGGCACTGAGTGCCACATCCAGGCTCTTTTTAAATGTCTCCAGGGACGGAGAATCCACCACCTCACCAGGCAGTCCATTCCATTGCCTGATCACCCTCTCCGTAACGAAATTCTTTCTAATATCTAACCTAAATCTCCCCTGGGACAACTTAAGACTGTGTCCTCTTGTCTTGTTGAAAGTCGTCTGGGAAAAGAGACCAACTCCCACCTCGCTATAACCTCCTTTCAGGGAGTTGTAGAGAGCGATGATGTCTCCCCTGAGCCTCCTCTTCTTCAGGCTGAACACCCCCAGCTCTCTCAGCCTCTCTTCATAGGGCCTGTGCTCAAGTCCCTTCACCAGCCCAGTTGCCTCCTTTGGACCTGCTCCAGCACCTCAAGCTCCTTCCTGAGCTCAGGGGCCCAGAACTGGACACAGGACTCAAGCTCTGGCCTCCCCAGAGCTGAGCACAGGGGCAGAATCCCTTCCCTGGACCTGCTGGCCACGCTCTTCCTGAGCCAGCCCAGGATGCCATTGGCCTTCTTGGCCACCTGGGCACACTGCTGCCTCCTCTTCAGCTTCCTGCCAATCCCAGCTCCCTTTCTGCCACTCTCTGCCCAGCCTGGAGCTCCCCATGGGCTTCTTGTCTTGAACCTCATCCCCTTGGGATCATCCCAACTCTCCAGTCTCTCCAGGTCCCTCTGCAGAGCCCTCCTGCCTTCCAGCTGATCCACACTCCCCCCAGCTTGGGGTCACCTGTGAATTTGCTGCTGATGGACTCAATCCCCTCATCTAAATCCTCACTAAAGATATTAAACAGCACTGGGCCCAACACTGATCCCTGGGGGACACCACGGCCGCCATTTTGATGCAGCCCCGTTCAGCACCACTCTCTGGGCCCGGCCCTCCAGCCAGTTCCTAACCCAGCACAGATGCCCCTGTCCAAGCTGTGGCCTGACAGCTTTTTCAGGAGAATCCTGTGGGGGACGGTGTCAAAGGCCTTGCTGAAGTCCAGGTAGAGCACATCCACAGCCTTCCCCTCATCCACCATGCGGGTCACCCGATTATAAAAGGAGCTCAGGTTGGTCAGACAGGACCTGCCCTTCCTAACCCCGTGCTGGCTGGGTCTGATGCCTTGCCCATCCTGCAGGTGCTGTGTGATTGCACCAAGGATGATCTGCTCCATTTCCTTGGGAATACTCCTGGACATCAGTTCCAGTCTTATCATAGGATGGGTTGGGTTGGAGGGACCTTTAAAGCTCATCTAATCCAACCCCCCTGCAGTGAGCAGAGAGATCTTCATCTGGATCAGGTTGCTCAGAGCCCCTTCCAACCTCACTTGGAATGTTTCCAGGGATGGATGGAGCATCTCCCACCTCTTTGGGCCATTTCTTTATTGTCAATAGCATCCAAAGCAAGTCTACTAAATTTTTGAATAGTAGATGGGATTGATGGAGTTCAGAAGCAGAGATTGGAATGGTTTCCATGGAATGGTTTCCATGGAATGGTTTCAGCATTTCATCATGGTATTTGCAAAATATTGGCTGGTCAGAGACGGACACTGATCTCCAGTATTTGCTTCTTTCCCAGCCCCAGATGAAGAGGTGGGTGTCTGTCTGTAGTTAGCAACATCACTGAGAGAACTTCAAACCCACTGCCCAAAGTTTGGCTTTACCTCTGCTCCTCTGAGTCTGGCTCCAGAAGGGAAGAGGGAAGGTCTGGGAGGAGGAAGGAAGGGATTATTGGGAGCTGTAGATGCAAAAATTAAAATATTAAATAATAATAATAAGCAGGTCTTGCCCCCCAAAATAGATTAAGATGAAGGGATTATTGGGAGCTGCAGATGCAAAAATTAAAATATTAAAAAATAATAATAAGCAAGTCTTGCCCCCCAAAATAGATTAAGATGAAGGGAGTATTGAGAGCTGTAGATGCAAAAATTAAAATATTAAATAATAATAATAAGCAAGTCTTGCCCCCCAAAATAGATTAGATTAAGGGATTATTGGGAGCTGCAGATGCAAAAATTAAAATATTAAATAATAATAATAAGCAAGTCTTGCCCCCCAAAATAGATTAAGATGAGATCTTAAGAAGTTCTTTCCTCTGAGGGTGCTGAGCCCCTGGCCCAGGTTACCCAGAGAAGCTGTGGCTGCCCCATCCCTGGAATTTTCCAAGGCCAGGTTGGATGGGACTTGGAACAACCTGGTCTAGTGGGAAGTGTCCCAGCCCATGGCAGAGGAACTGGATGATCTTCACAGTCCATTCCAATCCAAACCAGTCTGGGATTCTATGAATATTTCTGGGTTTAAAAAGCTCTGAGACCAGGCTGATGACAAAAAGACCTAATATTTTCCTCAAGGAAGAAAGCAGCTCTCCCAAGAGGAGGCTACATCAACCTGAGAGAAGAATTCTAGTGGCACCATGAAACCTCTTAAGACTTTTGTAGTCCCATGTGTCCAGCAAGCAGAAGTTGCTCTGATGATTGATTCCCTCCTTCAGCACTAAAACATTGGGTTTTGTAGATCCCTCGATGAGGATCTTGGCAAAAATTACACCAGAATCAGAGTGACCTGAGCAGGACAAAAAGAAGCAAACTAAAGTTGAGCCCATCCATCATCAGGAGAGAACTTCCCACGATGGAGAGGAAGGGGAAGGAGGAGAATCAGCCACGGAGGGAACAATTGCTCCAAGGAAGAGGAAGCAGCATTGTTTGAGAGATTGAACAATAAAGCATACAAACCAAACCCCCATCCCACCCCCCAACAAAAATAAAGGAAAATAAGAAAATCTCACAGTCTTTGGGAAGGCTAAAGGCTACCTTGAGATCACAAACCCGCACCGAGCCAGAAGGGAAGAGGAGCTTCTTTGTTTGGTTTTTCCCAAGCTGCTTTATCAGCCCTTATCCCCAGGAAGGAAACTTTCCACAGTCCCCTTCCCCTCAAACTCCCAAAGGCTGAACCTGGCTCCTGATTCCACCTCCCCAAAGCAAACAGAGCAATCAGGGCTGCTGCATCCCCTGTGCTGCTCAATAGGCTCCAAAGAACACTGATGGTGTGAAGGAAATAGGAGCAAAAAACAGCAGCTGAGGCACAAATTTAAATCATAAAATCCTAGAGGGGTTTCGGTTGGAAGGGACCTTCAAGCTTCTCCAGTTCCAACCCCCCTGCATGGGCAGGGACCCCTCCCACAGCCCAGGTTGCTCCAAGCCCCATCCAACCTGGGCTGAGACACTGCCAGGGATGGGGCAGCCACAGCTTCCTTGGGCACCCTGGGACAGGGGCTCAGCACCCTCACCCCAAACAATTTCTCCCTCCCCAAGATCTCCTCTCCATCTCCCCTCTTGCAGCTGGAAACCCTTCCCCCTCATCCCATCCCTCCAGGCCCTTGTCCAAAGTCCCTCCCCAGCTTTCCTGGAGCCCCTTCAGGCACTGGAAGCTGCTCCAAGGGCTCCCCAGAACCTTCTCCTCTCCCCTCCTCTCCTACAGGCTGAACACCCCCAAATCTCTCAACCTGTTCCAGGCTCTCCCCACCCTTGGAGACATTAGAAAGAATTTCTTTACTGAGAGGGTGATCAGGCATTGGAATGGGCTGCCCAGGGAAGGGGTGGATTCTCCATCCCTGGAGATATTTCAAAAGAGCCTGGATGTGGCACTGAGTGCCATGGGCTGGGAACCACGGGGGAGTGGATCAAGGGTTGGACTTGAGGAGCTCTGAGCTCCCTTCCAACCCAGCCAATTCTAGGATTCTATGATTCTATGATTACTCTTCTCTCCTCCTCTCTTCTCCAGACTGAACACCCCCAACTCTCTCAACCTGTTCCAGGCTCTCCCCACCCTCAGATTCCAGAATTTCTTCCCCATCTCCAACCTCAATCTCCCCTTTCTCTCCAAGTTTTAACCCATTTCCCTTCTCCTCTCCCTACCCCCCCGTGTCCAAAGCCCTCCCCCAGCTTTCTTGGAGCCCCTTCAGATATTGGAAGGTTGCTCTGAGCTCACCTGGGAGCCTCCTCTTCTCCAGGCTGAACAACCCCAATCCCTCAGCCTGGCTTCCCAGGGAGCTGCTCAGCCCTCTGAGCATTTCAGTGGCTCCTCTGGACACCTTCCAGGAGCTCTGTGTCCTCCTGGTGCTGGGGACTCCCAGATGGTACAAGCTTTCCAGGAGTTTTCATGGGAAAGCCTTCAGACCCCATACATCCCTTGTGTACCCCCTTTTCAATGAGACCTTTCCAACAGGGAAGAGCCCATGGACATGGCAGGAGGAACAAGGATCTTCATCTACTATTTAACAATGCTGAATCTCATTGCTCCAGCCCAGTTAACTCCAAGCCTCCCTGTAGCAACGTGATTGCAGCTAAATTTTATTCCATTTAAGCCTTTCCCAAAACACCTGCGGGTCCTTTGAGGTACTTTTTTTTTTTTTTTCCCTCAGAAGCTTTGTAGAAATTAAATCCTATTAGTGAGTAACAACCACATAATAACTGTGATTTGAGGGTTGTTTTGGTTTCGTTTTTTTTTTTTTTTCATTTACTGACACCGTCTCAGCAAAGACCCTTCCATCAAAAATGAGAAGTTTAAAACATCTGAAGCCTCAAACCATCCTTCCATCCACAGATAGTGCTAATCCCACCAAAGCTCCTCTGCCCCTCACTGTCAACTCCAGCATCCAGGACCATTTTTGGTCCCTCAAAGTACAGCTCAGGGAAAAATTTGACTGACTGGTAAAGAAATCACCTCCCCATCACGACTGGCAGAGGAAAACCACTTTAATTGAGCCTCAAAATGCTTTGAGAGCTTCAAAGTCATCTTCTCCACCTGTTTTTTTAACTCTAGAAGCATCAAGTCTTTAAACTTCTTCCCAAAACTGGACATGTCTGCTTATCATTCACAAGCCCAGACATCTTTTAGCTTTTTCCTACAAATTTCTCTGTGGGTTTTAATGCTAACAGCAGCAATGAGGTCAGACAGTTCTTCATTAATAACATCACAGAATTACAGACTGGTTTGGGTTGGAAGGGACCTTCAGGATCATTTAATTCCAACCCCTGGATGTGCAGGGACCCCTCCCACAGCCCAGGTTGCTCCAAGCCCCATCCAACCTGGGCTGAGACACTGCCAGGGATGGGGCAGCCACAGCTTCCTTGGGCACCCTGGGACAGGGGCTCAGCACCCTCACCCCAAACAATTTCTCCCTCCCATCTCCTCTCCATCTCCCCTCTTGCAGCTGGAAACCCTTCCCCCTCATCCCATCCCTCCAGGCCCTTGTCCAAAGTCCTTCCCCAGCTTTCCTGGAGCCCCTTCAGGCACTGGAAGATGCTCCAAGGGCTTCCCAAAACCTTCCTCCTCTCCCTCTCCTCTCCTCTCCTCTCTCTTCTCTTCTCTTCTCTTCTCTTCTCTTCTCTTCTCTTCTCTTCTCTTCTCTTCTCTTCTCTTCTCTTCTCTTCTCTTCTCTTCTCTTCTCTTCTCTTCTCTTCTCTTCTCTTCTCTTCTCTTCTCTTCTCTTCTCTTCTCTTCTCTTCTCTTCTCTTCTCTTCTCTTCCCTTCTCTTCCCTTCCCTTCCCTTCCCTTCCCTTCCCTTCCCTTCCCTTCCCTTCCCTTCCCTTCCCTTCCCTTCCCTTCCCTTCCCTTCCCTTCCCTTCCCTTCCCTTCCCTTCCCTTCCCTTCCCTTCTCTTCTCTTCTCTTCTCTTTTCTCTTCTCCTCTCCTCTCCTCTCCTCTCCTCTCCTCTCCTCTCCTCTCCTCTCCTCTCCTCTCCTCCCCTCCCCTCTCCTCTCCTCTCCTCTCCTCTCCTCCAGGCTGAACACCCCCAACTCTCTCAACCTGCTCCAGGGTTTCACCACCCTCACAGCAAAGAATTTCTTCCCCATTTCTCACCTCCATCTCAGTTTGAAACCATCCCTCCTTGTCCTCTCCCTCCAGGCCCTTCTCTAAATCCCACTCACACTCCCTTCCCAGTTTTCTCACAAGTTCCTACAGATCCTGAGACCTCTGACAGCCACTGGAGAGCTGGGGACTGCTGGAATCCCCAGACACAAGGATGCTCTGCAAAGCCCAACTGCAAAAGCACATTTTGTGCATCAAGCATAGAGAAAAAAGGGGAGAGCAGCCAAATTATGGGGGGGAAATGGTACAGAGTGGACTAGAAGGGTCAGCAGTGAGAGGCTGAGCACCCCAGCATCACCTTGTTGGGTTTGCAGGAGGGTGAGCAGAACACTCAGATTTAACCAAAACCAAGCAACAATCAGCAAAGAACCCAGATGAAATCCATTTCACTTCCAGAGTCATTCCACAAGCACACAACTGGCCAAGTGCTGGGCATGAAAAGTGAGGAATTAACAGGGAAAAGAGGACCTCCCAAGGTTCTTATCCCTTAGATCCTCACTCATCCACTGCCTGTGAATTCCCTTCTCCAAGAGAAGCCTCCAGCCATGGGATCTGCCACCAGGAAGATGCTTTCTAAAACCTGCTGAGCACCTTCCTGAAGTGGAGGCTCACACAACCAACCCAGGAGAAGGGGAGTTTCCTTTTGGTGGCCAAGCTTTAGTGTGGAAATAATCATAAATTATCAGCAGGCACAGCTCTGAGCTCAATTCCTGCCCATCAGCATCCAGGCTGTGGCAGAAGTTGTACCTTTCCACTTCCTCTGCAGTGAAATGGAGTTATTCGAGGCTCCTAATTGACACCAAGTCAAACTCCATCTGTTTCCATCAAGATAAAGATTCCTCTGAGGTTGCTCTGCTGAGTGCCTGGGACTTTGCTGCCCTGGTTCCCAGCACAGTGAGGGCTGTGATGCCAAAAGGAGGGCTGGGATTTGCTCAGGGTTTATTCTGGGCTCAGTGCAAGGAAAGATCTTGGTGCTATTTGGGTGCTCAGACCAAAGCAGCAACCCCAGTGCTGGGCAGAGCATCAGTCAGCAAGTGGGAGTCTTATAAAGTAAAGAAAAAAATGCAGTCATCCCACAAAAAAACTCAGGAGAGCTCTTCCTGAAGCTTTTTTTTTTTTTTTTTTGCTACACTGAGGTTTCAGAAGTAACATCAGAGTCAGACAACATCTCACCTACCCATCATTCAGTTCATTGCTTGCTTTACTTTTTAGCTACTAGTTGATTTTATTTTATTAATTAAAACTTTTCCAGAGGTGCTGCAGTGCACAGCCAAAAACCAGGATGGGAAAGCAAAAGCCACAGCATTAATCTTTGCACCTAACAAGAAAAAGAGATTAAGAAGACACAAGCACTGTCTGCAGGCTTCAAAACAGAGAGAGCCTGCAGGAAAATATTCGTGAGGAACAGAGAAAGCCAAGCAGCAGGAAAGCAGCTATGCAGGCAGGAAATAAAAAGTGTGATTTTCCTCAACATTATAATTAATTCTGAGCAATGGAGCTACCAGGTGACAAATCCAGTTGTGCTGCATAAATAAAGGCAGCCAAGCCAAGCTGCCCCCCTGCCAAAACCAGCACCAGGAGGCCAATGACTCCCTGCAGAATCATTGCCCTTAGTGATGCTCTGGGTGGGATTTGATACTGTCACCTGGTCCAGCAGGACCAGCACCCTCACCAGCACCTTCCTCAGCATCCCTTGGCCTGACAGACTTTGTCTTCTTACTCATTTAGTCCCTCCAAGCCAAGTAACCACTGAGATTTCCAACTTCATTGGCAGTATTTAGGCAGACACCTTCCTATGTGTTGGCTTTGGTCTGTGAGCTGTACAGCAACATAACCAGGGTACAGCTCTGGGGGGATAAATCATAGAATCCCAGGATGGTTTGGGTTAGAAGGGACCTCAAAGATCCAGTTCCAACCCTCTTGCATGGGCAGGGACCTCTCCCACAGCCCAGGATGCTCCAAGCCCCATCCAACCTGTCCTCAAAAACTTCCAGGGATGGATGGGGCTTCCACCACCTCTCTGGACAACCTGTGCCAGGCTCTCACCACCCTCATGGTGAAGAACTTCTTCCTCACTTCCAATCTAAATCTCCCCTCCTCCAGTTTGAATCCATTCCCCATGTCCTGTCCCTCCCTGACATCCTCACAAGTCCCTCCCCAGCTTTCTTGGAGCCCCTTCAGATCTAAGAAGGTTGCTCTGAGCTCTCCTTGGAGCTTTCTGGGGCAGCCACAGCTTCTCTGGAATTTCCAGTCTGGAGGTTGGTTCTCCAATTTGGGCCAGGGTCTCACTACCTTCACAGGAAAGAATTTCCCCCTAGGAAGCATTCCTGAGGCCAGTATTCAAGGAAGAGTTTTTCCTTGTGTTTGGGCCTAGGCACCATGATGTGGTTTGGGCTCTGGTCCTGAGCTTGCGTGGGGGTGCAAAGAGTAATGTGGGGAATGAGGAGCTTAAAACTTGCTCTGGGGTCTGCTAAAGCTCTGGAGGTGGAAGGGATTGCAATAGGGTTTGGGTGCCTTTGGTGCAGAGAATTCCTATAAATTCCCTCTGAAGAGATTGGGCATCTGTCCTGCTGTTGCAGGAGCTGTGGTGGAGGAGGGAATCTGTTCAGCTCCCTGGGTGTTGTCATCAGGGCCAACACGTGTAACTCAGGAGCCTTGAAAAAATTAATAATTATAGAAACAGAATGATCTGAGTTGGAAGAGACCTTGACAATGATTTCATTCCAAGCCCTGCATGGGCAGGGACCCCTCCCACAGCCCAGGTTGCTCCAAGCCCCATCCAACCTGGGCTGAGACACTGCCAGGGATGGGGCAGCCACAGCTTCCTTGGGCAACCTGGGACAGAGGCTCAGCAGCCTCACAGGGAATAATTTCTTCCTAAGAAGCATTCCTAAAATCAGCATTTGAGGAAGAGTTTTTCCTTGTGTTTGGGCCTAGGCACCATGATGTGGTTTGGGCTCTGGTCCTGAGCTTGCGTGGGGGTGCAAAGAGTAATGTGGGGAGTGAGGAGCTTAAAACTTGCTCTGGGGTCTGCTAAAGCTCTGGAGGTGGAAGGGATTGCAGTAGGGTTTGGGTGCCTTCAGTGCAGAAAATTCCTATAAATTCCCTCTGAAGAGATTGGGCATCTGTCCTGCTGTTGCAGGAGCTGTGGTAGAGGAGGGAATCTGTTCAGCTCCTTGGGTGTTGTCATCAGGGCCAACACGTGTAACTCAGGAGCCTTGAAAAAATTAATAATTATAGAAACAGAATGATCTGAGTTGGAAGAGACCTTGACAACGATTTCATTCCAAGCCCTGCATGGGCAGGGTCCCCTCCCACAGCCCAGGTTGCTCCAACCCCATCCAACCTGGGCTGAGACACTGCCAGGGATGGGGCAGCCACAGCTTCCTTGGGCATCCTGGGACAGGGGCTCAGCACCCTCACAGGAAAGAGTTTCTTCCTAAGTTGTAAACTGAATCCTCCCTTTTTGACCCCAAAAACTGTTCCCCCTTGTCTCATCATTCTATGCCCTCATAAAAAGTCCCTCCCCAGCTTTCCTGGAGCCCCTTCAGGCACTGAAAGCTGCTCCAAGGTCTCCCTGGAGCCTTCTCTTCTCCAGGCTGAACACCCCCAATTCTCTCCTCCTGGGTCCAGAGCTTCTCCAGCATTCCCATCATCTCCATGGTCTCCTCTGGACTTGCACCAGGAGCTCCATGTCCTCCTCATTTTGGGGACCCCAGAACTGGACCCAGCACTGCAGGGGAACATCTCTGCAAGGTCTGCTTCCCTCTTACACAGCAAGATCTTCCTTCCTCAAAGCTGGGCACACATGATGGGTAAGTTGTGCATTTCCCAGAGGGACAAGGGGGACAGGAGCTCTGTCCCTCAAAAGGCAAAATCAGGCAGCATCACATAAAAGATGAGGGCAATAATTGCTCTGCATCTGCACCCATGCAGCCAGGGGATTGCACAGCAAAGGTGGTTTGTTTTTTGGGTTTTTCTGCCAACAGCAAAAGCAGCACCAGGCTTGTGCTTTGAAAAGCCTGAACATTTTCTGAGGGAAGCCAAAAGGCTTTACAGATCAGAGGTCTCCCTCCAGCACAGCACCAACTCCCTTCTGCAAAGGCTTCAGGGCTGGGGGAAAATGAGAAGGAACAAAGTCTGAACAAACCCCTCTCAGAAGTGGTTTCAGACCCACAGCCCTCACATCTGAACCACCCCAATCAGAGATTTGACCCCCAGGTTCCCTGCTGACAGCTGAAGGCATCAGCCTTGGACCTAGCAACAAATTTTTCCAGAGAGCAGCTTGCCTTGCTGTCCTTTCCAGGGAAAAAGGCTGCTGAGCTTCACAGGCACATTTCATTTACACAAAGGAGAATAAAAGTTATTTTTCAGTTATTCACAGTGTTGTTCATTCCTATCAACACACCCCTAAGGGCAGGTACCAAACCCACTTGCTGAGCAGGTACCAGGAGAGGGTTCAAAGCATCCTGCCTTTCAGTGCAAGGGATGCTGAACCTCAGCTAAGGTCAGAACCTTGATGGACCAGCAATGCCAGAGGACCACAAATTACAAATTTTACAAATTTTAGTAAGACACAAAAGTGTCTTTGTGTGCCACCAAGTTCAGCTCCCTGGATGTGGTCACCAGGGCCAACACGTATAGCTCAGGAGCCTTTAAAAAATTAATAGTTATAGAAACAGAATGATTTGAGCTGGAAGGGACCTTGACAATGATTTCATTCCAAGCCCTGGATGTTCAGGGACCCCTCCCACAGCCCAGGTTGCTCCAAGCCCCATCCAACCTGGGCTGAGACACTGCCAGGGATGGGGCAGCCACAGCTTCCTTGGGCAACCTGGGACAGGGGCTCAGCAGCCTCACAGGGAATAATTTCTTCCTAAGAAGCATTCCTAAGATCAGCATTTGAGGAAGAGTTTTTCCTTGTGTTTGGGCCTAGGCAACATGATGTGGTTTGGGCTCTGGTCCTGAGCTTGCATGGGGGTGCAAAGAGTAATGTGGGGAGTGAGGAGCTTAAAACTTGCTCTGGGGTCTGCTAAAGCTCTGGAGGTGGAAGGGATTGCAATAGGGTTTGGGTGCCTTTGGTGCAGAAAATTCCTATAAATTCCCTCTGAAGAGATTGGGCATCTGTCCTGCTGTTGCAGGAGCTGTGGTGGAGGAGGGAATCAGTTCAGCTCCTTGGGTGTTGTCATCAGGGCCAACACGTGTAACTCAGGAGCCTTGAAAAAATTAATAATTATAGAAACAGAATGATTTGAGTTGGAAGAGACCTTGACAACGATTTCATTCCAAGCCCTGCATGGGCAGGGATCCCTCCCACAGCCCAGGTTGCTCCAAGCCCCATCCAACCTGGGCTGAGACACTGCCAGGGATGGGGCAGCCACAGCTTCCTTGGGCAACCTGGGACAGGGGCTCAGCACCCTCAAACTAAAGAATTTTGTCCTCATGTTCAAACTAAATCTCCCCTCTTTCAGTTCAAAGCCATCACCTCATAGCAGACAAATCCCACTCTTGTCTCCCAACTTCCTAACAAATCAACCCATGCCACAAGGCAGCCCTGGGGGAGAGGACACCTCAGAGCAGATTTAGTGTCTTCTTTTACTTGGGATGAACCAAATACTTAAGAAACTCTACAAACATTCCCTCAACAGCCCCCCAGCTTCACCCTCCCCAGCACCTTCACCTATTTCACAACAAAGTCTCCTGTGCTGCTGCTTCTACACCATGGGGAGCACCAGGTGAGCAGCTTCTGCTCAGTAAGAATTGGACTTGCCAAGGTTGGGCAGAATGAGGGTATTCAAATATTCAAATTCTCATTGATTAAACCCGTTTTTACTTTATTCTGGGTTTGACTCAAACTGTTTTGAGCTGGCCTTAAAAAAATTTAGCCTGAAGACCCCCATTTGCCAACACAATGAGGGTTCCCACCTCTTGTGGAAAGGATATTTTGGGTGAATAAGTACCATGAAAGGTTTAAGACCAACACAAAGATCACCCTGAGAACACCAATGGAAAGCTGAGGTTTGGGTTGGTTGGGTTTTGGGGTTTTTTTTTGGTTGTTTTGAGGGGATGTTCAGCCTGGAGAAAAGAAAGCTGAAGGGAGACTCTACAACTCCCTGAAAGGAGGTTGGAACCAGGAGGTGTCAGACTCTTTTCCCAGGGAACAAGGGATAGAACAAGAAATGTCCTCAAGTTGTGCCAGGGGAGGTTTGGGTTGGATATTGGGAACAATTTCTTCCTGGAAAGGGTTGTCAGACCCTGGCCCAGGCTGGAGTCCCCATCCCAGAAGGGATTTCAAAGCCCTGGAGATGTGATGCTGAAGGCCATGGATTTTTTGGTGGCCTTGGCAGTGCTGGGTTACTGGTTGGACTGGATGATCTTTTAAGGTTTTTTTCCAACCAAAACCATTCACAGTCCACTCCCAGGGCACCACAAATGTCAAAGTCAGTATCAGCAAAGCTGAAGGAATGGTTTCTAGGTGCAGAACACACCACAGTCAGCATCCCACCAGGTGATGAAACAGCCCCCATGTCACTGCCACCACAGCAGGGATGTTTTCCCATTGCCACCTTCACACCCCACTGGTTCCAAAATTGTTCTGTAAACTCAACCCATTGGCACGCTTGGGATAAAATGAACAAGAGCTCTTTGCCAAGCCCCAACCCCCCCCAGAGCTCCCCAGCTATTTTTGGCAGGTTGCATCCCAAGCTGGAAGTATTTCTGGTATCAAGTTACCACCCATCACTGGAATACCCCCCCACCAGAAAAGAAAGAAATAAAATAAAATAAAAATCATAAATTAAGCATTCATCATTTAGTTGTTGCACGGGGGTAAAACTGTTTGAAAGCAAAAGGGAAGGGAAGAAAATTATTTCAGGTTCCCTTTTCTTATCCCATCCCCTCATACTCCATTTCTAGTGGCCAGAGTCATCCAGAGGACCTGTACCCCTGCCCATGGGAAACACTGACAAAATGCTGAGGTTATTCTTGTAACAAAGCAAAAAACTGGAACGTTGGAGCCAATGTCTCCTACATGGAATTTTCCAGACCCTCTCTCATGTCTCAATCTGAACCATCACCACCCAAAATCCCATCCCTCAGGTGCACCTGAAGGAGCCAACAAGAAAGCTGGAGAGGGACTTTTTGTAAGGGCATGGAGTGAGAGGAGGAGAGGGGAGGGTTTCAGACTGAACAAGGGGAGATTTAGATGAAATATTTGGAAAAAATTCTTGAATTTGAGGGTGCTGTCCCAGGTTGCCCAAGGAAGCTGTGGCTGCCCCATCCCTGGCAGTGTCTCAGCCCAGGTTGGATGGGGCTTGGAGCAACCTGGGCTGTGGGAGGGGTCCCTGCCCATGCAGGGGTTGGAACTGGAAGAGCTGGAAGGTCCCTTCCAATCCAAACCATTCTATAATTCTGTGATAATGGGTTTAAGGACACTGAACAACATTCCTGTTTCTTCAAAATAACCCTCACCAGAGAAGCACTCCCCAGCTTTTGTACAAAAGTCTGTTTAGCAAAGAAGTGAAAGACCTGGGCTGAAATTCCCTTTCCAAATAAGAAATTCTTGAATTTGAGGGTGCTGAGCCCCTGTCCCAGGGTGCCCAAGGAAGCTGTGGCTGCCCCATCCCTGGCAGTGTCTCAGCCCAGGTTGGATGGGGCTTGGAGCAACCTGGGCTGTGGGAGGGGTCCCTGGGCATGGGTGGGATTTGGAACTGGAGGAGCTTGAAGGTCCCTTCCTAAGATCCCATGAGGCTCAAAGCAAACCCCAGCACGACCAGGGAAAGGTCTGGATTTCAAGAAGGAAATCAAGGTCCAGCCATTTTTGTGGGGTGGTGCACTCAGCCAAGCCCTGTTCATCCTTCCAGTCAAATCCCCATGTTCTGCAAAGTAATTTCTAGCAGGAAAAAAAAAAAAGAAAACCAAACAAACTAACTAACCAACCCAAACCAAATGTTTCTCAAGCACAGACACTTTGTGCCCCAGCTGAAGTGTAAAAGGACAAAATTGAAGCACCCTATGGGCTTGGTTCAACCTCCAGCACCCAAGAGCACCAAGGTGGCCGTGGCACAAAGCTCTCCAACTAAGCTCAGGATGCTGAGATCCTTCAGCATTTCACAGTTCTACAAAAGCAAGAGAAGTGCCAAGTCCTACTTTGTCCATCATTTGAAACACCAAAAGTTAGAAGCTCAAACCCTGATTTCTTTCAACTCTAAAAAATCATTTCAATACAGCCCTCAGGATTTATTTCTGCTGGCACACCAGACCTCCCCCACTAGCAGGTAGCTGCCTGCTTCCCAAATTCCCAAATCTCCCACCTGGCAATGGGCCCTGGAGGGCATCCAGACAGCTCTGCAGTCCCTATAGATCTCCTCACAAAACAGCCACAATGATTTCAGAGCTCAGCCACTTGCAGCTCTGTTTATTTTTTAATCACAGCCACGTTGCCTCAGCCCAATGGTTTTTTCTTGACAGCTCTGCCATTTAGCAAGGATTAAACCTGATGGTGCACGAGGTGTAAGAGGGTGTTACTCACACCCCTCTCCAAGAGCTGGCTCTGTAGAGTTGACAGCCACAAGTGTCTCAGGCAATATTTAGCTCCTACCTTCCCAGCCAAAAAAATAGACAGCCTTTTGGAACCCAACCTCCCCAGGGAAGTGTTTAAATTGTCATCCTTAAAGGGATTTAAAAACCATGTAGATGTGGTACTTAAAGACATGGTTTAGTGGTGGCTTTGGCCACTTGGACATGGTTGGACTTGATGATCTTCAAGGTCTTTTCCAACCAAAATGATTCTTTTTTTCTATGTAGGATCCATCACCAAAAATGGCCAAGTTGGGAGCAGAACTTCTCAGCAGCTTCAGGCAGTGCAGGAAGCTTTAGGGCAGCAGCCAGCAGGAGACAACCAGGGATGATCCAAGACATGTCCAAGGAGGATGTGAAGCCCAAAGCTGCCCCATGAAACTCAGAGAAGAGCATTCCCCTCCACCAGATGCTCCTCCTGGGGTACCAGAAGTTTTTGGAAGCAATTACCACAGGGAGTCTAATGAAGAGTTGGGAGATAAAGCCCCATAAGCAAATAAATTGGGCAGAGAGGTCCCAGTTTGATTCCAGACCCCAAAAGCTCAGAAGTGAGATGGTTTCCACACAACATTTGAGCTGTGCTTGCTGCCTCCTCCTCCCATCACTTGCTGATTTTCTCTTAGATCTAAGCCCAGGCTCCATCACTTTTGCCTTTCACATCCAACATGAAGAAGAAAATTTCTAAGAAATTCAAAATGGACCAAGGATCCAGTTAGCAGCAAGGCAGGTAAAAAAGAGAACCTGAAACCACTTCCATCACCTTCCCTGGCTGCAGGAGGCTGGTTTGTGTTTCCTGGTTGTGGTATTTAAAGGAGAGAAATTTCACAGGAGACGTTGCCTCAAGCAGAGGTGTTTGAGCTTTAATAAACACTGAGAGATGCTCCTTCTCCTCAGCTTCACCACATTTGGAGTCAATTCGGAGATAATGATCAGTGTATCAATTATGGGAGGAAATCAGATGGCTTTGCTCCACGAGGGACTGGAATTGGATAGCCTCAGGAACACAGATTTCCACTTATTTTATCTCTGGCTTTTTGAGGTTGCTGTGACAAAGCTGAGTTACAAACGTCGGATGCTGGATTAAATCCCATTAGCTGATTACACAGCTGAGCTGCAGGCAACTCTGTGCTGAAAAAGGGAACCCAACCACCCCATTTGGGAAGCAGATGCTCACTCTGACCTTGTCCAGGTGACAGCAAGGAGCTTGTGCTCCCACATCCACCCAAAGCCACATCTACCAACAGCTTGGACAATCCACAGCACAGCCAGGGCTGATGCTCCTCAGATTCATCTTGGCTCAGTCAGCAGAAACCCTGGAGCATGCAAAGTGCTCTTGAGAAGTCCCAGTTCCCTCCTCCACCTCCTACCATGCCACCAGTTGGTTCAAACCAGACTTTTCTGCATGGCACTGTGGAAAACCCTTGCCCAGAACCCTGCAGATGGGGCATGGCAATCCCAGGGGTAACTAAAGGTTGGGTGGAGAATGGATTGGGAGCAGCCCTGAGGAGAAGGGCTTGGAGGTGTTGGGTGATGAGAAGCTCAAGATGAGCTGGAAATAGGTGCTGGAAGCCCAGAAACCAACCATGTCCTGGGCTGCATCCCCAGCAGCATGGCCAGCAGGGAAAGGGAGGGGATTCTCCCCCTCTGCTCTGCTCTGGGGAGAACCCACAGCAAGAGTTGGGTCCCATTGTGGAGCCCCCAACACAAGAAGGAGATGGAGGTGTTGGAGAAAATCCAGAGGAGGCCATGGAGATGCTCAGAGGGTTGGAGCAGCTCTGGAGCCAGGGGGAGAGAGTTGGGGGTGTTCAGCCTGGAGAAGAGAAGGATCCAGGGAGACCTTGGAGCACCTTCCAGTGCCTGAAGAGGCTCCAGGAAAGCTGGGGAGGGACTTTGGACAAGGGCCTGGAGGAATGGGACAAGAGGTAATGGTTTTAAATGGGAAAAGGGGAGACTGAGATGAGATCCTTGGAAGGATGAGGTGAGCCCCTGTCCCAGGGTGCCCAAGGAAGCTGTGGCTGCCCCATCCCTGGCAGTGTCTCAGCCCAGGTTGGATGGGGCTTGGAGCAACCTGGGCTGTGGGAGGGGTCCCTGCACATCCAGGGGGTTGGAACTGGAGGAGCTGGAAGGTCCCTTCCAACCCAAACCAGTCTGGGATTCATTATATGAGAGGAAAGGAAATTTGCCCAAGGAAAGGGTTCTGGGGAGAGATTCTGGGGAGCCCTTGAAGCAGCTTCCAGTGGCTGAAGGGGCTCCAGGAAAGCTGGGGAGGGACTTTGGACAAGGACCTGGAGGGATGGGATGAGGGGGAAGGGTTTCCAGCTGCAAGAGGGGAGATGGAGAGGAGATCTTGGGGAGCGAGAAATTGTTTGGGGTGAGGGTGCTGAGCCCCTGTCCCAGGGTGCCCAAGGAAGCTGTGGCTGCCCCATCCCTGGCAGTGTCTCAGCCCAGGTTGGATGGGGCTTGGAGCAACCTGGGCTGTGGGAGGGGTCCCTGGCCATGGATGGGATTGGGAACTGGGTGATCTTTGAGGTCCCTTCCTACCCAAACCATTCTGGGATTCTATGATAAGCACAAAAGAAAATAAAATAAAGTTATTATATTAGAAATAGAAATAAAGCCTTCAAGAGTATGACACATGGCAACAACCAGGACTGATTTGTCCTGTGTTTCTAACAAAAGGGACCCAAGAGGACAGCATCTTAGAGGGACCTTTCTGCCACGACCAACACCTCAGGTCTGACTCTCCCTGCCCATGACTTTCTGGACATTTTTGGCATCAGTAGCAGCAATCATGAAAAATAACAGGGAAGCAAACATGGGAAATGCCTTCCCATTCTGGTTCTACTTCCTAGGAGGATCAGCCAAAGAAAGAGTTTCCCTGTTTCTTGATTTTTTCCAGGCTGTCTCCTTTCAACCTCCAGGCTCCATCCCTCCTGGGGAAGGAGCATTTGCAGAGGCTGGAGATGAACATTTTAATTTCCTTATCCAAAAAGGAAAATTTTAAGCAGTTGTTCTGACCACCCCACTCTCCTGTAAAGCAGCTACCACCACATCTCCCTCTTGGGGAGTTCAGCACAAAGAAATAAATTTTATTCACATTGTTAGAGAGAAGCTGTGGGCACAAATCCACTGGAGAAGGCTCCAAGTTGCATATCCCAAAAGGATGGAGATGTTCCAAGGATGCATATCCCAAGAGGATGGAGATGTCCTAAGGATGCATATCCCAAAAGGATGGAGATGTCCCAAGGATGCATATCCCAAGAGGTGTCCGAAGGATGCATATCCCAAGAGGATGGAGATGTCCTAAGGATGCATATCCCAAGAGGATGGAGATGTCCTAAGGATGCATATCCCAAAAGGATGGAGATGTCCCAAGGATGCATATCCCAAAAGGATGGAGAGGTCCTAAGGATGCATATCCCAAAAGGATGGAGATGTCCCAAGGATGCATATCCCAAGAGGATGGAGATGTCCTAAGGATGCATATCCCAAGAGGATGGAGATGTCCTAAGGATGCATGTCCCAAGAGGATGGAGATGTTCCAAGGATGCATATCCCAAGAGGATGGAGATGTCCTAAGGATGCATATCCCAAAAGGATGGAGATGTCCCAAGGATGCATATCCCAAGAGGATGGAGATGTCCTAAGGATGCATATCCCAAAAGGATGGAGATGTCCTAAGGATGCATATCCCAAAAGGATGGAGATGTCCCAAGGATACATATCCCAAAAAGATGGAGATGTCCCAAGGATGCATATCCCAAAAGGATGGAGATGTCCTAAGGATGCACATCCCAAGAGGATGGAGATGTCCTAAGGATGCATATCCCAAAAGGATGGAGATGTCCCAAGGATGCATATCCCAAGAGGTGTCCCAAGGATGCATATCCCAAGAGGATGGAGATGTCCCAAGGATGCACATCCCAAGAGGATGGAGATGTCCTAAGGATGCATATCCCAAGAGGATGGAGATGTCCCAAGGATGCATATCCCAAGAGGATGGAGATGTCCCAAGGATGCATATCCCAAAAGGATGGAGATGTCCCAAGGATGCATATCCCAAGAGGATGGAGATGTCCCAAGGATGCATATCCCAAAAGGATGGAGATGTCCCAAGGATGCATATCCCAAGAGGTGTCCCAAGGATGCATATCCCAAAAGGATGGAGATGTCCTAAGGATGCATATCCCAAAAGGATGGAGATGTCCCAAGGATGCATATCCCAAAAGGATGGAGATGTCCCAAGGATGCATATCCCAAGAGGTGTCCCAAGGATGCATATCCCAAGAGGATGGAGATGTCCTAAGGATGCATATCCCAAAAGGATGGAGATGTCCCAAGGATGCATATCCCAAGAGGTGTCCCAAGGATGCATATCCCAAAAGGATGGAGATGTCCTAAGGATGCATATCCCAAAAGGATGGAGATGTCCCAAGGATGCATATCCCAAAAGGATGGAGATGTCCCAAGGATGCATATCCCAAAAGGATGGAGATGTCCTAAGGATGCATATCCCAAAAGGATGGAGATGTCCCAAGGATGCATATCCCAAGAGGTGTCCCAAGGATGCATATCCCAAGAGGATGGAGATGTCCCAAGGATGCATATCCCAAAAGGATGGAGATGTCCCAAGGATGCATATCCCAAGAGGATGGAGATGTCCCAAGGATGCATATCCCAAAAGGATGGAGATGTCCCAAGGATGCATATCCCAAAAGGATGGAGATGTCCCAAGGATGCACATCCCAAAAGGATGGAGATGTCCCAAGGATGCATATCCCAAAAGGATGGAGATGTCCTAAGGATGCATATCCCAAAAGGATGGAGATGTCCTAAGGATGCATATCCCAAAAGGATGGAGATGTCCCAAGGATGCATATCCCAAGAGGATGGAGATGTCCTAAGGATGCATATCCCAAAAGGATGGAGATGTCCCAAGGATGCATATCCCAAGAGGATGGAGATGTCCTAAGGATGCATATCCCAAGAGGATGGAGGTGTCCTAAGGATGCATATCCCAAAAGGATGGAGATGTCCTAAGGATGCATATCCCAAGAGGATGGAGATGTCCCAAGGATGCATATCCCAAGAGGATGGAGATGTCCCAAGGATGCATATCCCAAAAGGATGGAGATGTCCCAAGGATGCATATCCCAAGGGGTGTCCCAAGGATGCATATCCCAAGAGGATGGAGATGTCCTAAAGGATGCATATCCCAAGAGGATGGAGATATCCCAAGAGGATGGAGATGTCCCAAGGATGCATATCCCAAGAGGATGGAGATGTCCTAAGGATGCATATCCCAAAAGGATGGAGATGTCCCAAGGATGCATATCCCAAGGGGTGTCCCAAGGATGCATATCCCAAGAGGATGGAGATGTCCTAAAGGATGCATATCCCAAGAGGATGGAGATATCCCAAGAGGATGGAGATGTCCCAAGGATGCATATCCCAAGAGGATGGAGATGTCCTAAGGATGCATATCCCAAGAGGATGGAGATGTCCTAAGGATGCATATCCCAAGAGGATGGAGATGTCCCAAGGATGCATATCCCAAAAGGATGGAGATGTCCCAAGGATGCATATCCCAAAAGGATGGAGATGTCCCAAGGATGCATATCCCAAGAGGATGGAGATGTCCTAAGGATGCACATCCCAAGAGGATGCACAAGCACGGACTCAGCTGCCCAAATTTGAGGAGGACAAGAAATGTTCAGAGCCTCCCCACTCATCTTGGTGCATTCAGGCAAAGCATTGGAGCTCCTGGGAGCCACATTTTTCCAAATCAAGTTGGAAACCAGGAACTTCCTGGCCCAGGTTTACACCAATGCACCCATGAGCAGCTTCACCCCATCTTTTCACCATCCCTGCAGGGGTCAGTGCCCTAAAAGAGCATCAAGTCACTTTGGAGAACCCATTCAGCAGCCACACAAAAGCACCAGGAGCTCTTTCTCCAAGCCAAATGAGGAGGTGGAGCCCTCAATTTCATTCAAGCCATGTTGAGCCCACCTACCACCTTCATTAAACACACAAAAAAAAACAAAAAAAAACCAAAAAAACCCAAATAATTCATGCAGCCATACAGCCCAGCAACCACCTGGCTCCATTTCAGACTCATCCATGACCTCTTTACAAGCCTCATTTCCCCAAATTGTCCATTTTACATATTAAAGAGAAAAAAAAAAATAAGAAAAAAAAACGAAAGGAACTTACAAAGCAGCACAATTCCTCTTTGGATGTTTCTCTACTAAAAGACCCAAACCACCCCCATCTCTCCAAGCCTTGCTGGTGGTTGGAGTGGTGCTGATAAGCTCCCAGCTGGAACAGCTCTTACCCTCAAGGGGTTTTATCAGCCCCAGAGCACCCTCCTTACAGAGCTTCCCTTATCACCCTGGCAAATATCAGCAAAGATAGGGGGGGAGCATGGGAATTCCTGGGAAAGGAAGGTGCAGAAATCCCAGGGGACAGACACATCATCTTTTGGCTCTGGGATTTGTGACCTCAGGGGCTCCCCTGCTCCTCACCCCACGTTTCCCTCCCCCACCCCAGATTGCTCAAGGAGGGGAGCAGAGCAAATGCCAGGTCTGAAGCCAGGGAGCTGGATCCATCCCTCCAGGAAACAACCAGCTGAGCTACAACGTTGAGATAAATGCAGAAAAAGTCAATGTTTGCCCTGAGCTCAAAGGGGGAAGAAGCCAGGAGACCACAAGTGATGGGCTCATCGGGTCAACTCTGGGCAATCTCTTCCAGAGTCTCACCACCCTCCTACTGAAGAACTTTCTAAGATCCAGTCTAAACCTCTTTTCCTTCAGTTTAAAACCATTTCCCCTTGTCCTGTTGCTATGAAAAGTCCCTCTGCAGCCTTTATGTAGGTTCTCTCAGCACAACCAGGTACCCCAGAAGCTTGGATTTAAGGTCTCTTGGATTTAAGGACTCTCAAGGAATGGGTTTTAATATTACAAGCTGGAAGCTAAAAATATAGGAGGACCTAAAAATATAGGAGGACCTAAAAAAAGGACCCCTTTTGGTTTAAACCTCTTCTGCTTTTAGAGCATGTCCACTGCAGGACATGCCTGGGAAAGCCTGGGCACCAGGTTACAGCTTCCCAAAAAATTCCCAGTCACATCCCCACTGTAAACACAGGTGTTTAGCACACCAAGATGATAAAAAAAAACCACAAGGGATTTTTCAGCCCAGCAGGAACCTCTGCCTTCAGGTCCTGGGCTCCAATCCAGCCTTTGCTATTAACCACACCACCTCATCACCTCCCACCTCTTCCAGAAGAGCTCATCCACCAGCTGAGGCATCCATCACCCTGCTCCATGTGACACTGGGACAGGTCACCAGCACCATGAAGGCTTCCCAGGATGCTGGGAGTCAGCCAAGGATGATTTGAGGAGCAGCTTTCCCATCCTGGCAGATGGAGTGCAGCAGGCAAGCTGTTTGCAACACATCCACAGAGGTGACCCCTGATCAACTTCCAACCTGCAGCAGGATTTGGGTGGAGCTGGAGATGAAGTACAGAGCCCAAGAGAGCAGGTTTTGAAGGATAAAACCCCAAAACTTAGTGGACTGACCTTGCACTCAAGATCAACACCTTGCATCCCATGTCTGGGGATGCTCAGAGGGTTGGAGCAGCTCTGGAGCCTGGTGAGAGAGTTGGGGGTGTTCAGCCTGGAGAAGAGAAGGCTCCAGGGAGACCTTGGAGCAGCTTCCAGTGCCTGAAGGGGCTCCAGGAAAGCTGGGGAGGGACTTTGGACAAGGGCCTGGAGGGATGGGATGAGGGGTAATGGCTTTAAACTGAAAGAGGGGAGATTTAGATTGAACATTAGGAAGAAATTCTTGAATTTGAGGGTGCTGAGCCCCTGTCCCAGGGTGCCCAAGGAAGCTGTGGCTGCCCCATCCCTGGCAGTGTCTCAGCCCAGGTTGGATGGGGCTTGGAGCAACCTGGGCTGTGGGAGGGGTCCCTGCCCATGCAGGGCTTGGAATGAAATCACTGTGAAGGTCTCTTCCAACTCAAATCATTCTGTTTCTATAATTATTAATTTTTTCAAGGCTCCTGAGTTACACATGGTGGCCCTGATGACAACACCCAAGGAGCTGAACAGATTCCCTCCTCCACCACAGCTCCTGCAACAGCAGGACAGATGCCCAACCTCTTCAGAGGGCATTTATAGGAATTTTTTGCACCGAAGGCACCCAGACCCTATTGCAATCCCTTCCACCTCCAGAGCTTTAGCAGACCCCAGAGCAAGTTTTGAGCTCCTCACTTCCCACATTACTCTTTGCACCCCCACGCAAGCTCAGGACCAGAGCCCAAACCACATCATGTTGCCTAGGCCCAAACACAAGGAAAAACTCTTCCTCAAATGCTGATCTTAGGAATGCTTCTTAGGAAGAAATTATTCCCTGTGAGGCTGCTGAGCCTCTGTCCCAGGTTGCCCAAGGAAGCTGTGGCTGCCCCATCCCTGGCAGTGTCTCAGCCCAGGTTGGATGGGGCTTGGAGCAACCTGGGCTGTGGGAGGGGTCCCTGCCCATGCAGGGCTTGGAATGAAATCACTGTGAAGGTCTCTTCCAACTCCAATCATTCTGTTTCTATAATTATTAATTTTTTCAAGGCTCCTGAGTTACACGTGTTGGCCCTGATGACAACACCCAGGGAGCTGAACAGATTCCCTCCTCCACCACAGCTCCTGCAACAGCAGGACAGATGCCCAACCTCTTCAGAGGGAATTTATAGGAATTTTCTCCACGAAGAGCACCCAAACCCTAGTGCAATCCCTTCCACCTCCAGAGCTTTAGCAGACCCCAGAGCAAGTTTTAAGCTCCTCACTCCCCACATTACTCTTCGCACCCCCACGCAAGCTCAGGACCAAACCCCAAACCACATCATGGTGCCTAGGCCCAAACACAAGGAAAAACTCTTCCTCAAATGCTGATTTTAGGAATGCTTCTTAGGAAGAAATTATTCCCTGTGAGGCTGCTGAGCCCCTGTCCCAGGTTGCCCAAGGAAGCTGTGGCTGCCCCATCCCTGGCAGTGTCTCAGCCCAGGTTGGATGGGGCTTGGAGCATCCTGGGCTGTGGAAGGGGTCCCTGCACATCCAGGGCTTGGAATGAAATCACTGTGAAGGTCTCTTCCAACTCAAATCATTCTGTTTCTATAATTATTAATTTTTTCAAGGCTCCTGAGTTACACGTGTTGGCCCTGATGACAACACCCAAGGAGCTGAACAGATTCCCTCCTCCACCACAGCTCCTGCAACAGCAGGACAGATGCCCAATCTCTTCAGAGGGCATTTATAGGAATTTTCTGCACCAAAGGCACCCAAACCCTAGTTCAATCCCTTCCACCTCCAGAGCTTTAGCAGACCCCAGAGCAAGTTTTAAGCTCCTCACTCCCCACATTACTCTTTGCAAGCTCAGGACCAGAGCCCAAACCACATCACATTGCAGGGCTGATACTTGCCTAGGCCCAAACACATGGGAAAACTCCTCCTCGAATGCTGGCCTTCAGCCAGCCCCTGTTCTCAGGGACATTGGCCCTATCACTAGAAACCCACAAACAGTTTTATTTTCCTTTGCAAAGCAAAACAATCCAAGGAGAAGCCGCAGGGTTGGTGTTTCGGGACCGCGCGGCTCCGCAGCTGCGTGACCTTGCCCGACAGCCTCAGAGACACCAGAACCCACTTTCCTCCCAGCTACATGAACATTTTACCATCTACAAGCTGTCCTACTCACAAACACGCTGCATTCCTTGAACACAGAACCCTCTGGAGAGCCAGAGCCTGGAGATCCAAACCAAAAAAAATCCCCCCGTACGCATCGGGAGACGGATTAGGGAACGCTCGTGATAAGGGAAAGGATCTCCAGCTGAGCTGTCAACCTTGCACTTTAAATTAGGCTTTGAAGGAGGACTGCAAGCACTCTGCATTTCACTGATTAACTCAGAGCTAAACACGAGTTTAGCTGCTTGGTTTTTAGCACAGATCCTGCCTCCCAGCTTCTGCCAGGAGCTCGCAGGCTGCCAGACACCAGCTCTTTGCCCAAAGAAAAAACAGAAGCAAGGGGGGTAACCCACCCCGAAAATAAGAGCCTCACATCACTACATATTTACAGAGCATCCAGTGCAATGTTGCAAATGGTTCAGGAGTTTATAAGAGCCAACAAGTGAGCATAATATATAATATTTTTTTTTTTTGGCGAGCGTTTTAATATCTGCAAAAAAAAAAAAAAAAAATGGAAAACAGGGCTTCCAAGTTGAGTGTCCTGAGTGCAGAGCAATCCTTCATGAGGAATATGAGCTGCACGTGAACAGGAATGTACCTAAAAATAGGTATTTTGAGAAGCCACAGGTCTCACCTTACCTCTTGGGCTTGAGAAATTCCAGAGCTCCTCACAAACCACCCCGAGAGGCCAAGGACTCCTGATGCCCATGGATGGAGAAATCCCAACCCAAAAAAGCTTGTGAGAAACAGAGCAAATCCTATAGCTGGATTTCTGCCTGGACACCCAGCCCAGGACACAAAGCCCTCCCTGTTTGCTGGGTTTCCAACTGCTTGACTGATGGTTTAAAGTCTCCTCGAGGTGATGCAGGAATAATTATTAATAATAATTATTATAATAATAATTATTATATAATAATTAGGAATAATAATTAAGGGAGATTGACACCAAAAATCCCACAATACCTGCAAACATAACCACTGCTGGATCAGGCAGCTGCCTACAAAACATCACCCACTTGACAGCCCCAAGAAACTTCTTTAAGGGGCTTCTTCACCCAAGAAAGTAGGTGGGTAAGAAAGAAAAACACAGGTTTTCAATCCACACTTTTTCTCCCCAAAAAGCCTTTTTTTTTTTGTCTCCAAAGAAAGGCCAAACAGTTGGATGACTCCTTTCTACACCAACAGCTGAGACAGACAAGAAACACTTGAACCCCAAGGAATGCATTAATAACCTCTTGCCAAAAGGAAAACCCACCCTAAACCCCCAAAAAACCCAAACACAACCAAATCCACCCAAATACCATAGGGTGACCTCACCACCAGGGTAAAACCCTATGAAAAAAACTAAACCTTCTTTATCCATCCCAGAGCCAGGATTTGGGCACCAGTAGCACCTGGGAAGCCCCCAGCCCCACCTTGCCCCTTGGCAGCCTGATGGAACCACACTGAGCACAGCAAGGGGACTGAAATCAGGATCCTGAATACATCCCAGGTTTTTTCAGGGATGGTTTTCTCCAAGGTTTTCTCAGGAAAGAGCTAACCCAGCCAGGGCACAGCTTTCAGATGGGGTCATACCCAAGGGACACCTTGGATGGGCCAAGCCTACCCTTTGCTCCCTGATTTTTGCCCTCGTGGTAAAATTCTATTTAGAATATTTAGAATATTTAGAAAATTTAGAAGAAGAAAAAGCCTCAGCTTGAGCCTCAAATCCTCTCCAAGCTCCTACTGGATTAGCCATGCTTCCCAAAAAAAAACCTCATGGAGCATCGTGCAACACCCCCCCAGGCACCCACTTGGGTGCCAAGCTCCAGGTGCTCCCCACATGGCTGCAGCCACCTCCACCTCTCAAAACCAAATTAATTTTATTTGCTTTGCTGAGATTTTGCAGCAGCATTGACTTAATTTCAGCCTCAGGAAATCTGATGTATGAGCATCAACCCAAGAGCTTCCTCACTACAAAGGAAGTGGCCCAAGTGCCAACCCAATATTGTGGCTCCAGTTTTGAGAGGTGCAGCCAATCCATAATATTTTAAATGCTGCCCCCAAAATAGCTTTTTTTAAAGGCAATTCTGCTCTTCACCTCGGGCTGTTGAAGTCTGGGGCTTTCCCCAAGCAACCTGAGCAAACGTGAAGCTCAGGGCTGCTAAAAGCAGAATATTTCTGTCCTGTGCATCTCAGCTCAGGCTGGGGGGTGGGGAGGGGGAATTTTGCTTTTAGCTCATCCAGAAGGGAAGGGAAGCAAAAGGCAGGGAGCAGACCTTTGGAAAGAGGTTGTCTGAGGTACAACAGAGTTTTAAGGGAAACGATGGGATTTAAAATAAATAAATAAAAATAAATAAATTCAAGGCAAGCTGGCTTTTAAGGGGAAAAGTGCAAGAGAAAAGCTGCTTTAGCACAGTGCCACATGGCAAATCTGAAAGTGAAACAGATCCTTTTGAGCATTCCCAGACAAGGAAAGCCTCAACTTCCAGTCTGGTACCCCCAAGACCTCCAGGATCCAGCAGCTTGGACCTGGTCCCCAGAAAACCCAAACCCCTGAGCAGCTGATGATGCAGAGGACACAGGGGATAGAGAGGAGGAGGAGGAGGATTCAGGAGGAGGATTTAATTTTGTTGTGACTAAGGAATTCCATTAAAAGCAGCACAAGCTATTTTCAAGGAAGAGATCAGCCACCAGCAGGACTCTGTAGGGATGTGGGAGCCAGGGGATGGAATCAGTGTCCAGATTTCTTCATCACCCCAAGTGAGATGCTATTTCCCTCCCTTCTATCCCCATCCAGCAGGAAAAAGGGGTGAACATTCCGGATCCAGCAAGACCTGGATCACAAATCCCATCCAAAAAAAAAAAAAAAAAAATTAAAAAAAAATAGAATAGTCACAAAAGAAACATTTTTTCATAAAGCTGATCCTCCTTTACCAGGTGGGTAAAAGAGACAGAGCTGAATCCCAAGATGGAATGGATTCAGGATGTGGAAATACACAATGCATGGAGATAGGCAGGAGCAGAGAAAAATTTCCAGTTGCCACCCAAGAAGGTCCTTGTTTGAACACCCTTCAGGGGAACACTCTGTACCTTGAAACCACTCCTTGGCAGGAACCTTATGCAAATATTTAAATACATACAAAAATAAGGCTTCTTTTTTTTTTTTTTTTTTCTCTCCAGGTTATTGAGCAATGACAGACTATTTAACCAGGCACTTGTCCTGCCAGTATCTCTGGGTATTTTTGGAGGAAGTGAAGGGATGACAGTGGTTAAGAGGAAAAAAAAAAAAGCAGTAAAGCCAAACACCAGTGTGCAGCTTTTGGGTGTTTTGTTTTTTTTTTTTAGGAAAGTCAAGAAACACATTAAATCTCTGTATCTAATCGTTTTTTATCAAGGGGCTGGCAGGCACAAGCAACTGCTATAAACAGGCTTTAAAATCCTTTTTTTCCCCTTGCATCATGTTTAGAACATTGCATCAAAGGTCTCTTAAACACCAGCTCAGGCTCAGGGAAAGCTAAAAAAAGGAAAATTTCACTTGGGGAAGAAAGGAGAGGGAATGATGTGCCAGGTCCCCCATGCCCACCCCAACAAGACCCTGCTGGAGCCCTGGGTGGGCAGAAGCTGTCATCATCTCCATGGGTATTTTAGCATGGTTAAGGATGCAGCTGATTTGGGTGACACTGCCCTCTCCTGAGCAGAAGGAATAAACTTCCCAGCCAGCTCTGTGCAGGGATTTTGGGGAGCAAACCCCAAGAGGAGAGGCTGAGAGTCACCACTCACCCCACAACAGCTCCAGTTGGCACCAGCAAAACCCAAAGCAGCTCACACCAACAGCATCCCCATTTTTTCTGCATGGGGATGAGCTTTTTCCCCCCTCCTTTAGTCTCCACAAAGCAAACTGATCAGCTGCTGGAGCCTCAGGAAAATCTCTTTATGGCCACAGCCAAATTCCTGCCAGGTGGAGCCCGTCAGCATCAGCAAAAAGGTGCAAAGCATCTCCTTACAGGGCTTTGGGACAGAAGGGTGGCTTCTCAGGATCACATCTTCTCAAGATAAAGGGGTTTCAGACCAGCTTCAGCCTCCAGGGGATTTATCTTCCTACAATTCATCTTTATAAGGAAGCTGCTTCCAGGTGGAGCCCTAAGTGCTCATCCACATCCAACCCAACACTGGGGATTTTTAGCCAGAACACCTTCACACCCAAAGCCTCTGCACCAATGTCACGAGGATTTCAAAGGTGCAACCATTCCCTTTTATCTTCACTCTGGGGAAGACTCACAAAGTGAATTCAAGGAAAATATTCCCCCTTGTCCCAGGTGTGCCTGTTAAAAAGGGGACCCAGATCCATCTTCCACCACCTGTGAGCATCAAAGTGCTTCAAAGCAAAGAACAAAGTGAATGGAGCCACCTGCTAGCATCATCTTGACCTCAACCACAAGGTGACCATTAGAAAAAACACCCAAAAAACCCTAAATGTACTGATTTGGGCACTGTGAAACACCAGGAAAATTTTAATGTTGGTACTTCCATCCCTGGAAGTGTTGAAGGCCAGGTTGGATGGAGCTTGGAGCAACCTGGTTTAGTGGGAGGTGTCCCTACCCATGGTAGGAGTTTTTGGAACCAGATGATCTTTAAGATCCCTTCCAACCCAAACCATTCTACTTGAGTTCAGATTTGGGGCACTTGATGGCTAAAAGTGCCCCAAATACCCTTTGGGCAGGTGGTTCAGTACTTCCACGGAACCTTCCAGGTTCAACAGAGGGATTTGCTGCTTTGCAAAAAAACTCAAGTCTTTCTCATTAATTCCAAGCCTGCAGCTTCCACATCTACAACCCGACAGCAAAGAAATTGATTGCACCAGAACTCATTTTCTTTGTGCTGCTCATTGTCAACTCACAAGACAAACATCAGTCATGCTTCTCCCTTCGAGTTCTGAATTCATTGCAGGGACGATTGGTAACGTGCAGAACATGCTTATTTAACAGAAAAAAGTACAGCTTGAAAGAGACACCCACTCTAAAATTAACTCTGCCTCAAAGCAGAGCTGAGCTTTGCTGCTGAAAAGCATCTTCTCAAGCAGGGGGAAATATTCTGCAGCTGAATATTCTGCTGCTGGGCCACCGGCGTGAAGATGCTCTGAGGTTTGATGGAGGAAAATCCCTTCAAAAAAGCTTTAAAAATGCAGGATGCATCCCTGCTCAGGTGGCTAAAGGCTGTGTAATGTATTCATGGATTGTTTTCCCTAGCAATCTGATGATGGGTGAACATAAAACAGACAGGCCAGGCAAAAATGTGAGGCAGGAAAGCCATTTACTCCAGCGTCCCTCCTGCCAAGTGCAAGCTGGCAGTTTGTAAGAAAGCAAGAAGGATAAGCTTTTCCCCCTCAAAAAAAAAAAAAAAAAAAAAATAACAAAAAAAAAAAAACCCAAAACAACTCTTTAGAAATAATCACCAGTCTAACTTTTGCTAATAAGCAACAGTCTGAAATTCCCTGGCAGCAGAGAGGAGATCACAGCATCCCAGCAGCGTGGCCAGGTTAACATTCTCCATGCACAGCCCAACTTTCTAACAGAAAAAAAAAAAACCTCTCTGGGTTTCCTGAGCCAGCACTTGTTTTCCATCATACAGGGACAAAGAGCCAGCGAGGAGAACCATAATTCAGGTTTTTATTATTTTTTTTTTGAGTTCCACAGGCAGCGTGGCCGTGCCTATTCCCATCGTCTCTCCATAATCCCTTTCCAGCCCCAAAATAACCCTTAAGCCAACAGGATTACAAGTAATAAGAGTGGCTGGATGGACCCACCCCTGAAAACCCATGGTGAGGTTGACAAAGTCAGTTTGTTTGGGGTTGGTTGTGGGTTTTTGGGCTTTTTTTTTGCTTTTTTTCTGGCTGAAGAATCCCCATTTCCAGCTCGCCAGGGTGAAATTTCACAGCTTCCAACACCAGGAATTGCTACCCCAGACCTTTTCCAGGGAAAAGCTCACATTTCCACTGCAACTCCACAACGCCCAGTTTTCTAGGCAGTGAATACACAAGACTTGGGAAAGAGCTGCACTAAAACAGCAAGGAGATTTCCACCATCCCCCCTTCCCACCTCTTCTTCCTGAATTACTCTTTTTTCCGAGCTGTTTCTTTGCCAAGCATCAGGACAAATTCACCTTCCACATCCACCCTCTCTTCTCAGTCCTGTAGCAAGGAATTTGGGGTCCACAACACAAAGCTTTGCTCCTGGGGAATGTCCCCAAAAGCCATCCAGGTCAGCCCTATCCCATCCTCAGAGGGTGCTAGGAAACCTTGGGTGCTGGATGGGTGCAAGGTGCTCCTCCAGCTCAGGGTGGGTAAGTGGCAATAAATCCCTCTTGGGATTTTGCTGCCTCAGGATTTTGAAGCTCTGGACAATCCCTGGGGCTGCAGGATACTGCAGAAACCATTCTTTTGAGGGGAGGGGGCTAAAAATGAAGTGTGACCTCTCAAACAAGTAGGGGCTGAAGAAGGAAAGGGGGTGGCTGGATCTTCTACCTTGGCAACTGGACACAGGAGGGGTCCTGGAGACCCAAAGGGGTATCCTGGAACCTCTCCCCATACGGGTGCCTATCCATGCCCCCCCCACACCCCATCACATCCCAACTTTGCTTGGGATGCTCTCAGCCAGGTTATCCACAGGGGAAGGGACACAGTGGAGCAGGGAGGGGAAGGGGGGGCACAAAGGGCAAAGAAGGCATAAGGCAACAGCTTTTGGGGGAAAAAAACCACCTTTTTGGACAACACAGCACCTTTTGGGGGTTAAACCTGGTACATGTCACACACCCCATGCCCCCCTTACCCTCACCCACCCTCAGCATCACCCCCCACCCACCCCCCAGAAGGGGACCCTACACCCCCCACTCCGCTCAGGCAGGGCAGTGGGGGATACACAAGGTCACCCCCTCCTCCCAGTCCACCCAGTCCCCCCCTTTACCTGCTGTCACTGGGCAAATCTCCAGCTCGCCAAGCCCCGGGGGCGGGGGGGAACCCTCCCGAGAGAAATTTCCCCTCCCGGCAGCGAAGCCGATCCCTGGGCAGAGGGTGGGATGGGGGCAGCGGAGGGGCCGGGAGGGAAGGAAAAAAGAAAGAAAGGAAGGAAGGAGGTGGATCCACCGCTTCCCTGTCCCTTTCCCTGTCCCTGTCCCCGTTCCTGTCCCCGCAACCCCGCACGGCTCGGGCTCGGCTCCGCCACCCGCTCCCGGGTGCGGGGCGGGGGCTGGGGCGGGCGGCTCCGCCCCGGAGAGCGGATGGAGGAGGAGGAGGAGGAGGAGGAGGAGGAAGAAAAAGGAGAAGGAGGAGGAGACAGGCTGCACCTAAAAGCTTGCAGTCTGTCTTTTTCGGGGTGTCCCTAAAAGGATGAGCCCGGCTGCCAACAAACCCCTCCGCAGTGGGGTGAGCCCGGGGGGTGGATTTGGGGGTGGGGGGGGGAGGAAAGGGGTCTTGTGGCCAAGGGAAAAATTTGGGGCACTCGTACTCGAAGGAAAAGCCTTGAATCCCTCGTGGTGCTGCCCAAAAAATTGGTTCTGGGAGAGGCAAAGGGGTTGGGAAAGCCATAGGGTGTTTCACACTGTGCTGTGGGGGTTGGAAAATGCTCCAGAAGGGCAGCAAATGGCCAACTTCAAAGAATTATTGAATCGTTTTGGTTGGAAAAAACCTTTCAGAGCATCCAGTCCAACCCTGAACCCAGCACTGCCAAGGCCACCACTGCCCCATGGCCTCAGCACCACAGCTCCAAGGCTTGGAAATCCCTCCAGGGATGATGGGGACTCCACCACTGCCCTGGGCAGCCAGGGGCTGAAAACCCTTTCCAAGAAGAAATTGTTCCAAATACCCAACCTAAACCTCCCCTGGTACAACTTGAGGCTGTTTCCTCTTGTCCTGTGACTTGTTCCTTGGGAGCAGAGACCAACACCCATCTTGGTTCTAACCCCCATATTCATCACACACCATCTCCACCTTCCTCCTCTCACCAGGGTGTCTGGAAATTGTCCCTCCTGGGGAGCAAAATGTACATAAAAACCCCACAGGCACAGGGGTTGTACCTAAAATAAAAAGACCTTCAGAAGTTAGACCCCAAATTCCCTGGGCTGCTGTTAACTGGGCACCAGTAAATCCCCACTTGGCAGCTGGTCAGAAGGGAAAATACATCATTTATATTTTTATTTCTCAGATATTTATATGGATATTTATATGGATATTTTTATGGAAGGCAATCATGTCCCAGAGCCTGCTAGGAAGGATGTCTTCCACAGAGAGTTGTTCCCACCTGGGTGGATGGAGGAGGATGAAAAAGATCAGGTGCAGGTTTGGGCTTTGAACCCTCCTGATTTTTCCTATTCCTGTAAATATGCCTTTTCCAAGCCACCCATTCTTTGCTTTTCCATCCTCTTTCATCACCTGCTCTTGGTCTTAGAGGAGATTCTGATCTCCCAAGCATTACAGGACAAGACCCATGGACCTCATCCATGGGCATCCTGGTGCAGGCTCTTTGTGTTGTAGCTCTTTAAGGGAAGGATGAATGTTTGGAGGATTTGTTTTCAGGATTTGTTTTCTTCATTGTGGCAACTTGGATGAATCAAGGAGAAAAAGATGTCCAGGGCTGCCCAGCCCTGGGGACAAAACCCAACTGCATCCTTGGTGGGAATTTTTTGATGCAAGATGGCAAAATCTTCACCAGTGGAGCTTTTTTATTATTTTTTTCTGCAAAGTGGCCATTTTCCACCGTCTTGCCCAGTGCTCAGAGCCCACCCTGGAGGTCTGCATGGTCTAAACTGTGCAAAAGGAGGGAATTTCACTGTCAACTTAGCAAGCAAGTGCAAGGCAGATGCCAGCAGCTCATCTTTACCCAGCCAGACACAGCCAACATCTCACTAGCAACCATTTTTCCCCTAAGAGGAGCAGAAATAACCCAAGAAACTGCACCCAGCAGCAGGGATAAATTACCTGGAGGCAAGAAAAAAACAGAATATTGTCTGATCCAACATGACAATCCACACCCCCAGCAGAAGAGAAGCAGAGTCCAGGCAGCAATCCCAGGAGCTGTTTGCCAAACCCTTTTTCCTTGCAGTCCTGCAAAAGCCCCTCAGAGCAGTGATTATCTTAAATCCTGATGAAAATCCATCCTGGGGGAACATTTCAGGCCCTGCCTGGTTGCTGGGTCTGTTGAAGAATTTGAGGATGCCTTTTCCCACAGGCTGGAGGGTGGATGTGCTGGGGGGTTTTGGGACAGATGCAGGTATTTTGGGGCAGAAAATAAAGCCATGACCTTAGGTCTTTGTGGCTTTGGCAGGCTTTAAAGACCAGGGTTGAATTTTACACCCTGGGGTGTAAAAAAAAGGTGCTGTCCTTTTAATTTCAGCAGAGAGGTTTCAGCCATTTGTAAGACCACAGAGAAAAATATTTCCTTCTGGCACTGGGAGAAAATATTCTTCCAACTCATCAGGTTCCAGAAACATTGCAGCTGCTCCTAACATCAGCCAGTGATTTGCTTTTCACCAGCCAGTTGCTGAGGAAAAAGGCCTCAGAAAAGGACCAGAGTTTGCACATTTTCAGGATATTTCCCTGACTTGGCCTGCGGAATCTGACACAGGCTCCTGCTGGGGATGGAGGCTTGGGGAAGGTTTTCTTTTCAAGCCACCTCCAAGCAGCTGTGAGGAGAAGAATGAGGAGCAGGGAGATTGTCTTTCCCCACTGTGAGCAGCACTTTGGCTGCTCTGCTGTGTCAAAAAAAAAATAAAATAAAAAAAAAAAAAAAAAAAAGGAAAAAACCATGGAGCAGCTGAGGGAAAGGAAGAAAGAAATTTCATCTGGGTTTCAAGGCAGCTTCTAGGAAAACAGATGCAGTTCTGGATGGGGAAAAGTTGTTTTCAAGTTGTTTCAAAGCTCCTGATCCCATTGCTTAGAGCCTGGCACCCTCAGAGATGTTTTAAACCTTTTCCTTTCATCAGAGTTGGGATTTCTGCTGGGCTCAGTCCTCCCTGTTATATCTGCATCTGAATTTGGTTCAAAAAATGATGCACCTCTAAAAACCTCATTAAAAACCTTCTTATTCCAGTGGCACAGCATGGGAGCACTTTTTAAGCTGCTCCATTAGGACCCAGCTCAGCTCTGATGCTTCAAACCATGGGTGAGTTTCAGGCATGGACAGATTTCCCACCTCAAAGCGTTTCCCTTGTGGAAAGGGAGAAAATTGCCCCAGAAATGATGGGTTTTTTGTTTGAGACTGGAGATCTGGTGATGCAGAAGGGCATCACGTGCAAAGTCTTCAAGGAGATGATGGTTTGGTTTTTTATTTGGGGGGGGGGGAGAGTGAAGGAGGTGCTGCAGCTTCCTGCAGGAGTGGGAAGAGAGGGAGAGGGGTGACCAGTCCATAACCACAGCATCAGCTCCAGAGTTGGCCAGGGATCAGTGTTGGGCCCAGTTCTGTTCAATATCTTTATTGATGATTTAGATGAGGGGATTGAGTCCATCAGCAGCAAATTCACAGGTGACCCCAAGCTGGGGGGAGTGTGGATCAGCTGGAAGGCAGGAGGGCTCTGCAGAGGGACCTGGAGAGACTGGAGAGTTGGGCTGATCCCAAGGGGATGAGGTTCAACACAAGAAGCCCATGGGGAGCTCCAGGCTGGGCAGAGAGTGGCAGAAAGGGAGCTGGGATTGGCAGGAAGCTGAAGAGGAGGCAGCAGTGTGCCCAGGTGGCCAAGAAGGCCAATGGCATCCTGGGCTGGCTGAGGAAGAGCGTGGCCAGCAGGTCCAGGGAAGGGATTCTGCCCCTGTGCTCAGCCCTGGGGAGGCCAGAGCTTGAGTCCTGTGTCCAGTTCTGGGCCCCTGAGCTCAGGAAGGAGCTTGAGGTGCTGGAGCAGGTCCAAAGGAGGCAACTGGGCTGGTGAAGGGATCCAGCAGAAATGCTGTGAGGAAGGGCTGAGGGAGCTGGGGGTGTTGAGGCTGGAGAAGAGGAGGCTCAGGGGAGACCTCATCACTCTCTCCAAGTCCCTGAAAGGAGGTTGGAGCCAGGGGGGGGTTGGGCTCTTTTCCCAGGCAACTCTCAGCAAGACAAGAGGCCATGGTCTCAAGTTGTGCCAGGGGAGGTTTAGGTTGGACATTAGAAAGAATTTCTTGCTGGAGAGGGGGATCAGGCATTGGAATGGGCTGCCCAGGGAAGGGGTGGATTCTCCATCCCTGGAGATATTTCAAAAGAGCCTGGATGTGGCACTGAGTGCCATGGGCTGGGAACCACGGGGGGAGTGGATCAAGGGTTGGACTTGAGGAGCTCTGAGCTCCCTTCCAACCCAGCCAATTCTAAGATTCTATGATTCTATAAAAAAAAAATGATCAGAGTGATGGAATGATCATAGGAAAGGCTGAGAGAGTTGGGGTTGCTCAGCCTGGAGAAGAGAAGGCTCCAGGGAGACCTTCTTGGGACCTTTCAAAAACTGAAGAAAGATGGGGACAGAATTTTTAGTAGGGTTTTCAGTGAGAGGACAAGGGGTGATGGCTTTAAACAAAGAGGGGAGATTCAGACTACATCTAACACAGATGTTTTACAGCACAGGTTGCCCTGAAAGGTGGGAGATGCCCCATCCCTATAAACATTCCAGGTCAGGTTGGCTCTGAGCAACCTGATGGAGTTGAAGATGCTCCTGCTGACTGCTTGGACCAGGTGAGCTTTAGAGGTCCCATCCAACCCAAACCATTCTGGGATTCTCTTATTACCTTCCTCCCAGAAAACAGGGATTTTTGGCAGAAGAAAATCCCTTTTGCCCCTCCCAGTTTCACAGCAGGGAAGTCTTTTGCCTGATTTTTTCTGGTGACCCAGCCATGGCTCTGGTTTTGTTCCAGAGTGCATCTCGTTCCTCCCTGATGTGTCAGAGCATTTTGGGGCTGGTGCTTTTTTCTGCTTTTCCTGACGTGCTCATGGGTGGGAAGGGAAGCAGAGGGAGGTTTGGGAAAGAAGGCAGGGAATGGTGAAAGCACAGCACATTCCTCCCTGGCTGGCTTTTTGGGGAAGAGCAAAGATCAGCTGATTAAATGCTGATGTAACCCGTGACACATCTGGATGGAGGGGTTGGAGCAAGGCTTGGAGACCTGAACCCCTTCCATGGAAATGTCTCAGCCCAGGTTGGATGGGGCTTGGAATAACCTGGGCTGGTGAGAGGTGTCCCTGCTCACTGCAGGGGGGTTGGAATGGGATGAACCTGAAGGTCCCTTCCAACCCAACCCAGTCTGGGATTCTCTGATTTGTGATTTAATCTCCAGTTTGTAAAATGAAGAAAATGAAGCCTGATTAAGGAAAAAAAAAATAAAAATCAAGGCCAAATTGATTTGGGGCTGTGAATAGGGTTGGATGGGGCTTGGGATAACCTGGTCTGATGAGAGGTGTCCCTGCTCACTACTGGGGGGTTGGAATGGGATGATCCTGAAGGTCCCTTCCAACCCAACCCAGTCTGGGATTCTCTGATTCATGATTTAATCTCCAGTTTGTAAAATGAAGAAAATGAAGCCTGATTAAGGAAAAAAAAAAAAAAAATCAAGGCCAAATTGATTTGGGGCTGTGAATAGGGTTGGATGGGGCTTGGGATAACCTGGGCTGGTGAGAGGTGTCCCTGCTCACTACAGGGGGGTTGGAATGGGATGAACCTGAAGGTCCCTTCCAGCCCAACCCAGTCTGGGATTCTCTGATTCATGATTTTAGCTCCAGTTTGTAAAATGAAGAAAATGAAGCCTGATTAAGGAAAAAAAAAAATAAAAATCAAGGCCAAATTGATTTGGGGCTTTGAATGGAGTTGGATGGGGCTTGGGATAACCTGGTCTGATGAGAGGTGTCCCTGCTACAGGGGGGTTGGAATGGGATGATCCTGAAGGTTTCTTCCAACCCAACCCAGTCTGGGATTCTCTAATTTGTGATTTAATCTCCAGTTTGTAAAATGAAGAAAATGAAGCCTGATTAAAGAAAAAAAAAAATCAAGGCCAAATTGATTTGGGGCTTTGAATGGAGTTGGATGGGGCTTGGGATAACCTGGTCTGATGAGAGGTGTCCCTGCTCACTGCAGGGGGGTTGGAATGGGATGAACCTGAAGGTCCCGTCCAGCCCAACCCAGTCTGGGATTCTCTGATTTGTGATTTAATCTCCAGTTTGTAAAATGAAGAAAATGAAGCCTGATTAAAAAAAAAAAAAAAAAAAATCAAGGCCAAATTTATCTAGAAGACATCTGGCAGGAAGCGAGCCAAGACATCTCTGTCTGTCTGTCTGTCTGTCTGTCTGTCCTGGCAGTGAAGCTGGAGGGAGGTAAATCCCTGTTGTGGCTTCCCCCAAGCCCCAGAGCATCCGAGCAGGCTTGGGAGAGGGGAAGGAAGGGTGGAAAAGGACAGGCTATTGTTTTGCCCCTGCAAATACTCAGGGAATGCAGGGCAACCAGGAGGGAGAATGGTGCTTTCCTGTGTTTGTGCTGCAAATATTTTCATTAAAGTGCTTTTTCCTAACTCTTTCTCCCAGGCTTTGTGCCTCTAAAGAGTGTGAGGAGGGTGTTGATTCCAAGCCTCTCCTTAGACACAATTATTTTACCATGATAACATTTCCAGGGAGAACTTGCTGAGCTCTTTTGCTGTTACATCCTCCGTGTTTCAACCTCTCCTTCACCTTTTTTCTTTTTTTTTTTCCCAACCCATGCAAGGTGTCCATCCCTGCAGGATGAGCAGTGGTGGGTTTGGGAGCCCTGAAGAGATCATTGAGGGGGAAAATGTGGATTTTTAATGTTACCCAGCAACTAGGGACCAAGATACCTTTTGTCTGCTAAGTCAAGAAACAGTTTGCCTGTTTGCACAATAGCTGTGTTTGCCTGCTCTGGGGTAGGTAAACCAGCAGCAACCTTTCCAGATCAGCTGAATGTATTTAAATAAGAGGAAAGTTGCTGGCATGGATTATAACTGCAGGTAAATCAAGTCCCAGCCACCCATGGTCTGCTCTAATCACTGCATTGAAATTCTTCCAGCACGGGGGAGAGACTGTGACTGTATCAGTGGTCTAAACAGTCATGAAAAAAAAAAAAAAAGACTAAAAAATAAGACTAATTTTCTCCTGGAACAGCTTGGAAAAGAGAATTACAGTCAGAGCCCTGCATCTCCTCCCCACTGTCAAAATAAAATACTTTGTGGCCTGTCATCAGCACAAAATTAGCCCTGAGCACATCTTCACTTAGACCAAGCAGCTGGAAGTCAACAACAAAGTCAATTGAGAAGACAAATGAGGATTTTCTTAATTTTTTTTTTTTTTTTTTTTTTGCTGTTTTAGGAGAAACAACCAGGCCAAGTGATGAACAGAAGCAGAAGCCTCCCCATTTGATGTCCTTCTTGCAAAGGGGGTGCTCCTCCCCTGCAGGGAGGGTATTTCAATATGACTTGGTTTACACAAATAAATGCTGAACGTGTTGCCAGGTGGGTCACACGAGGTATTTCTTCTTCTTTCATAGCTGAAAGGTGCAGCTGAGCCTTTGGACAGGCAGGAGGAGAACACTTGGGCTAAGTTGAACCAGTGCTGGTGGCTCCCCACATGGACCCCATCTCTCTGCATCCATCCCCCAAATCCATTCCTGGGCTGCCAAGGATGAACTTTCCCAGTGAGTGAGTCCAGAAACTCAGAATCATAGAATCCTAGAATTGGCTGGGTTGGAAGGGATCTCTGCAACTCCCTGAGAGGAGGTTGGAGCCAGGGGGGTTCTGTCTCTTCTCCCAGGTTATAAGTCATAGAACAAGAAGAAACCACCTCAGGTTGTGTTAGGGGAGGTTTAGGTTGGATATTGGGAACAATTTCTTCACCAAAAGGGTTGTCAGTCCAAAGCTGCCCAGGGCAGTGGTGGAGTCCCCATCATTCCTGGAGGGATTTCCAAGCCCTGGAGCTGTGGTGCTGAGGCCATGGGGCAGTGGTGGCCTTGGCAGTGCTGGGTTCATGTTTGGTTTAAGGTCTTTTACAACCAAAAGAATTCTATGAAAATGGAGGACAAGCAAACCTCTTATTTTTTAGGTTGCTCTGCATAGAATCATAGGATCATAGAATCATAGAATTGTCTGGGTTGGAAGGGAGCTCAGAGCTCCTCAAGTCCAACCCTTGATCCACTCCCCCCGTGGTTCCCAGCCCATGGCACTCAGTGCCACATCCAGGCTCTTTGGAAATATCTCCAGGGATGGAGAATCCACCCCTTCCCTGGGCAGCCCATTCCAATGCCTGATCCCCCTCTCCATCAAGAAATTCTTTCTAATGTCCAACCTAAACCTCCCCTGGCACAACTTGAGACCATGGCCTCTTGTCTTTTTGTGTATCCTCCTGGTCTCAAGGAACAGTTTCTGTCTCCTTTCCTCCCCTCTATCCACAGAAAGCATGGACAAAGCATGGAAATTTCCCAAGCATGGATACAACAGGACAAACAGGACAGATCTCTGGTCCTGCTCCTCCACTCTCCGTGCTCAAGGGTCACTCTGAGATGGGTCACACATCAAACAATATGTGAAATGATATAAATCAAGATCATGTAGAAACTCTTTGCTCCTGAAAAGCAAAGGCACCACCTTTCCCTCTCTTTTTTTCAAGCCACGAAAACTGCAACTTCTTCCTTATCTGGTGATTTGCTGAGTGCAGGGAGTTTAAGGGAGGAAAATCCAGTCCTTGAGTACATCACGAGTGGCAAACAAGACAACCTCAGCTCCTGGTTTTGAAATCTGCATTTAGCTGGAGGTAGGAACACTCATCCACCCACTGCCAGACTGTGTTTAGAGAAATTATGAGAACTTCAGGGCTCATGGGTGAAGCCATCTCTGAACAAATGAGTCAAGAGGAGTGTTTCCAACAGCCTTGTCTTGATCCCAGATATGATCCACTTGGTAAACAAACATGACTGAAACAGCAAGGAAAGAAATTTATTTGTCATCCCATGAAGCAAGCCCAGCCCTCACCAAAGATGCTTTTGATACCCAAAGCACCAGAGGGGATGGGTATGAAGGCCAAACCTTCCTTGCACTGAAATCCCAGTGCCTTTTGCTAGAGGAGCTCCTACCACATCCATCCTCCAAAGCTCCAAGAGCTGCTCACCAGCTTCCCCAAGCAAACAGGGCTCCTTTGTTCCCTTCTGCTCCCAGCCCACCCTCCCTTTGTTTTCTCTTCACCAGAACATTAATCAGAGGCTTTGGGATGATGTTTTTGTTCCGTGCTTGCACAGCACCTCATGGTTTGGCTTCCTGTTGCCAACACAGAAATCTCTTTATTGACCCTGGTGACCATCCAGAAAGCTCCCTCCAGGAGGACTTTCACCTGTACAAGGCTTTAGCCACAGAAATGTGGCTCTGGAGGGGGTGTTTATACCTAAACAGAGATAGGAGCACAATCAAACCTTTCAGAGATGTGCAGGGGTCCAGTTAATATTAAACCTTGGGGTGAGAGCTCTCCCATTTCTCCAGCCCTAGAGGAACCTGCCACATTTTTCTCATAGCTTCTCTTTGCAGGTAACTGAAATAAAATCCTTTTTGCAAGAGGCCACAGACCTGAGCTGTGTCCCTGAGCCAGGCAAAGGGGAACATCATTTTTTTCATCATTTTTTTCCCCTGATTATCTCCATCCCGGAGCTTTCTCGGATGGAGAGGAAGGGTTTGAAGGTCCCTGTTTGGTGACCCCATAACAGGGGCTTTCTCTGCAAGGCTGGGATGAAAGACCCAGCACAGCCTCTGGCTCAGCCTCCCTGTGATGGAACGTGGTTGCACAAACAATGCTGAAATTAAATCCCCTGGAGTTCAAAACCTCATTGTCTGATGAATGCTTTGTGAATCCATTTCCCTCCCCTCTTTAATAAAGACTGATGTCTTTTCTGCCTGCTACAACAGAATGTGGCTCCTCACCATGCTGTTCCAGTGGGCTGTACAAATTTAACCTGTAAATTGCTTTTTTGGTGGGTGAAACAGAGCATGTGTGGGGTCCAGATGAGCTCAGTTGTCCCAGCATCTGGAACTATGCACAAACTTGCTCCTCTACTGCTCTCACGTTGGCATTTCAGGGCCTCTTTGACCCAGCAGAGCTTTAATATAAGATGGGAGAAAAGATGAGTCCTCCTTGTAGAGCATCACCTGTGCTGGACAGGATTTGGGTGGCCTGGGCACACAGAGAGGATTTGAGTGGTCAGCACCAGAGCTGATGTTGCCTGAAAGGTTCAACATCTCCAAAAAAAACCCCATCACCACGGGGACCACTTTCCTTTTCTGGTTCAGAATGTTCAAACCTATTAGAAAGGGTGTTAACCACACCCATTGGTTCCTATGGGAAGGATAAATGCAGGGATGGATGGATGGATGGATGGATGGATGGATGGATGGATGGATGGATGGAGGGATGGATGGAGGGAGGGATGGATGGAGGGA